>NC_072825.1:1455000-1457500 GCF_027744805.1 Dunckerocampus dactyliophorus
AACAAAGGAGCATAGTCGCTGCTTTGAGTCCACCATGACTCTGCAGAATTAACGCTTATAAGGGTGACATGACACACAATGGAGGAAGTGTCGTTGGCAATTATCTGACTCCGCGTCGGACCAACACTCCTCTCCTGTGCCCTCTCCTGCAGGTGGTGGAGATCGAGAGTGCCTGGCTGCTGGAAGTGGCTCCTCACTACTACAAGAGCAAAGAGGTGGAGGACAGCAGCAGCAAGAAGATGCCCCGCAAGCAGGGCAAGGCCAAGGAGGAGCTGGGCTGAAGCCTAGTGGCAGCAATGGCGCGCCTTCTCACAGGGTTTTATTTAGCAGCAGCAGCCACATGACAGGCCCGTGGTTTGTTTTTGACACACTTAAAACAACATGAATGAAGGGTGGACATGCTCAGGAGGCAGCCTGATTACAATCACGTGGATGAAAAGAAGGAACTGGGTCACAACCTATCCACAGGTTTAATCATAAACTGACTGGCAGGCTGCCCTCACCATGCCCCTCTTTAGCGAATGTGGCACATACTTGAAATGTTGCTGGACAATGTCCCACAAGATGTCGAGATTCATGCCCTCATTGCTCAGAAGCAATAAATTTTTTACAACTGTTTTGATTTCCTTCCCACGCTTTCCTGATTCCGTGTTATTATGTGATTGTTAACAGCCTTATCATGTCTGTGCATGGTTTTGCAATGTAATCCCCAATTTTTCCTTAATCCTCCTCATTATTCTGCTTGTGTTAAAGGCAGGTGACATTCTGTGTTGTCAAATCAATCATCCAGCACAGGTGAGCTATAATTTCTCTCAATCCAAACACGTGTTCGTTCCTGAAGAGTCTTTTCACACCAAGAAGCTATGATTATCATAGCGTTGCCAGACGGTCATAGCACGTCCTTCATGGCCAGTAGGATTGCGCTGATGTATTCCAAGCCACCAGGGGGCATATATGCATGGCATCTGGGGATTGCTATGATATCCTGTGATGTGTTCTGCGGCAGTTGTCTGTTTTGTGCAACTGATTTGATCTTCTCCCTCCTCAGATATCGGTCTCCAACATTCCCACAGAAGCACGGCGAGCCGTTCGGATGGAGTGGAGGGCAAAAGCAAAGCCGCAAAGTCTTGTCGGGCTGGCGAGCGGCACAGGTATGACGCTGTGGACTTGATTTCTATCGCACCCGTGACGTCACCTGTACAAATATGCAACATGTGACCCGTCAGCCTCCTGCCATCAATCAAAGCTGTCAGATTGTGAGGTGGCCAGCGGAGGTCAAGGGCTTGTCTTCAGTTTGCTTATACAGGTACTTGTGTATCTGTGTGCAAATGCCAGCGTTCTCTGAGGCCTGCCTGACTGTACTACACTCTGTGCAGAGAAAACACACATTCCAGCAGGTCCAACCGGTCCGACGAGAGGTGGCAGGTGGGGGGGCGTGTCTCGAGGAGGCGGTGCCGTGCCACAATTAGAAAACAAGACGAGAGCGAGCCTTGGAAGTAGAGAGGAAGACCACTTCCAGAGAAGCAGCTCAGCAGCAAGGTGTTTTTTTTTGTTTTGTTTTTTTTAACCTTTTGAGTTATGAATTTGGGTGCACCGCTCCATGCTGGGATAGCTGGAACCTCTCTGGTGATGTGAGACTTGCTCATTGGGTATGTTTGATTTTGTTTTCTTTTTTTTTACTTCATCATCACAAATGTGCCTTTTGCTCATCTGTGCACTTGTGACCCAATTCCAAAATCCATTCATCTTTAATTATTAAACATGCTGAAAATGTTCAGACTTTGTCCAAATGTCCAAACGTTTTCTACTGAGGGCCGCAATACTGAAAAGTGAAAGGATGCAGGGGCTATTTAGATATTTTGTATTTTCTAGACAGGCTAAAACCATTCTAATGTTACACAATGGTACCTCATTTTTTGTTATTATTTAGTTACAAAAGGTTTGATAAAAACTGGCAATTTTCCACAAAGGAAATAATGAAACTCCAATTAAACCGTTCCAGATATCCAAAAATATAAACAAAAATGCATTTTATGGAGAATAATTTAAAAAATCATTATAAATGAGGACTGGATGGAACTTATTGTTGATTCGGACCTCCCATACATCCTGGCGACTTTTAATATTCTTTCTCACCTTTATCAAATTGCTGCCACTCGCAACTTTTTTTGGCCCCATGGTGGGTTATTTAGCAGTTATACTCTAAAAAAAAAAAATGCACGGACAGTGAGTCAGCAAAGCATAGGGCGCTTTCTTTGGCCACGCCATTTCGCTGGACGACACGGACTAGTTTGTTGCGAGCAATATTGTACAAAAATTTTAGAATGGGGCGTACGGAAACCGAAGTTTGGCTGTATATATTGAAGGACAAGCAGGCTGCATATCAACCTTGCGTCATAGGTGACACAGTGTGTTGTTAGTATCAAGTTATTGTTGTGAAACTATGCCCTTTTTTCCCAATTTTTGCTGCTGTTTTTGCAATTTTATTGTGTAATTGTGC
>NC_072825.1:1462500-1597500 GCF_027744805.1 Dunckerocampus dactyliophorus
CTGCTGCTATTAGGCCAAACCACCATCATTTTTATTTGAACATGCAATCATACGTTTGATATGATAGCAATGAACTGTTTGCACATTTTATTGTCGTATTTTACATGTTCAATAGAAAGCCACAAACATAGCACATTTAAATGGCACCCTAACCCCTCCCACTCCCAGCAGCAAGTAAGCCAGTCAGGTGGACCCAAGCCCCCCCCCCTTTTGACCGCCATGGCCTCCACTCCTTCCGCCTCTGCCCTGACCTCCGTGCTCCGGTGTCGAGGGAAGTTTTTGGCGAGGAATCCACCCGCTAAGCGGACCGCCACCGCGGCCTTGAGCCCCGCGCTGGCCTCCAGACATCGGCGCGACCTGTCGGCGGACCACCCCCGGTCAGGTCGATCTCGCGTGTGGGCGTTTGTGCACGGAGAGAGGTGCGTGCTAGCTGTGAGGCAAAACTGTTCCCCGGCAGGTAAAGTCATCAGTGGCGTAGAGTTGAGGCATCCACGAGGCGCGGCTCGCCCTTCCGCGCCGCGCGGCCTGACAGTGACCACCAGGCAGCCTGGAGAAGCACATCAACCCGATGGGGTGCTTCAGCCACTTCGACATGCACGCGCGTGTCAAGTTAAGTTTTTGATTCAGGACGCTCGTCAGCCCTCGTGTGACGTTTGGAGAGTGTCCGTCATACAGGCTGGTGATAGTTTGAGGAACACCTGCTGGGCCCTCAAACTTCTGCTGACCCAAGCAGTGTTCCGTAAGATGGCGACGCTGTGCAGCTCCACCAGGGGGCGCAGTGATAAGGAAAAGACGGCGGACGTCACCAATGACGCGTTGCAGGTATAGCTCACGTTTATCTCATCTGTCTAGCTACTGAAAAGTGAATTTATTTCTGAAGTTCAGTTCAAAAAGTGAAACTATTATACTCTATACATCCATTACACACAGAATTAACTATTTCTAATATGTATTTATTCATAATTGTGATGTTTACAGCTTACATAAAAACAAATTAAAAAAACATTCAGTATCTCATAGAGCAGGGGTGTGCAAACTTTTTCCACCGAGGTCCACATACTGAAAAATGAACAGATGCAGGGGCCACTTTTATTTTTATTGCTATGATTACTATCACTATTTAGGAAAAAAAAAGGTGGAAAAAGCCTATTATTTGTATCAAATTAACTCTTTTTTCACCCCTTTGTGCTGTTTATTCACCCCAAATATTTCATCTTCCTTCTTAAATAATCTTCGTTAAATTTTCAACTCATAATATTGTGGTTTCATTCTGGGGTTATCAATAAAAAAACACAATGTACAAACAAACACATGTATAAACCTTATCAAGCAATATTTCAAGGTTGAAAACCTCCCTGTTTTGGCCTTTGATGTTCTTCCTCGTTTGTAAGAAAGTCCACAATGGCATTTTGTTGCATTTGACTTGTTCATGCTGGGCTTGCAGCTTTTTCCTACTACGGTGTGGGCCGAGGCTCAAACAGGACGTGTGCACGTTAATCGCGCATCAAAAATAGTGCAGTTAAAGGAAGTTTAACGCGTTAACTTTGATAGCCCGAATATAAATACATCTTTATGCCAATTTTTCACATTCTATGACACGGGTTCTATGAAACTATGAAAGTGCAGCCCGGGGGCCATTTGCGACCCTTAGCACATTCTAAAAATATAATTTAACAAGAAAACTGGAAAAATCAACAGCAAAAATGGGAAAAAAAGCATAATTTATTCAGAAAAAAAGTTGTAATCTACCGAGAAAAAGTCATAATTTTATGAGAATAACGTTATATTGTGAGGAAAAATGTAATTTTAGTCGCATAAAGTTGAAATATTAAAGAAAAAATAAGTTTTTTTGGAATATTCTGAGACAAACAAAACTACCAATACAAGATGAAGTAAATACAAGTAAATGTACACTTTAGACAAGGGAGGGCAGACAGTACAACGCAATAATGTGAATTGTCTTATCAGACAGGTGAGGTATTGTAGAGCTGGATGGAGTGTGGAATGAATGAAGTCCTGTAGCGTCCACTGTGGGAACGGAACTGGAGGAGTCTGTTGGAGAATGAGCTCCGCTGCCCCTCTTTTGTCTGATGGAGTGGGTGGGTGGGGTTGTCATGATGGAGAGCAGTTTGTCCAGTGTCCTCCTGTCTGTCACTGTTACAAACGCCTCCAACTGTGTGCCGATAGCTTGTTCGGCATTCCGGATCAGTTTGTCCATCCGGTTTATGTTCTTTTTGCTGGCGCTGCTCCCCCAACAAACCCCAGCAAAGTACAGGACTATTTCAACTTTCTTCTTTGAATTACGTTTTGGAATATTATGATTTTATTCTCATTGTATTAGAACTTTTTCCGCAACCAAATTTTTTTTTTTATATTTCAACTTTATGCTGTTTTAACTTTATTTTCTCGTGAGATTAGAACTTTTTTTCTTAATAAATTTGTCAAATTTTTCCATTTTTGCTATTTTCTTGTTGAATTATATTTTCAGAATGTGCCGCAGGCTGCGAATGGCCCCCCCCGGGCTGCGCTTTGCACACCCCCGTTAAAGAATGTGAGGTATTTATTGATCTAAATATCTATCGGCCTGTTTCCCTATTAACACAATAGTGAAATACAGTAAGAAAAGATGTTAACATTGGCATCAATTATTTATCTGTCTCTTTGCTTTTTGTTAGATGAATGGAAAAATCTCTCCTCCTTCAGTCCCTGACCCCTCGAAGGATTCTGGACCAAAGATCCCAAAAAACAAACCTGACTGAGCTCCAACGCCTCAGCAATGAAATCTGCGTGACCCTGACTTATTTATTGACTTTTTTGTCTTTTACAGTGGAAAAAACGCAATATTAGGTACACCTGTCAACGAGTGTACTGTGTCATACTTTTTTCCTCAGCGTACGTGCACGAGAGAGTAAGCATATTGTTTGTGTGTATTCCCTGCAATTGCATGTCGCACATTTGGACTTCAAGCCAGCGAGCAAAGAAAAGAGCACCTCGTTGATCCCGAGCAGTCTGGGTCGGGTGACGGGAGAAATGCTGCCACGATGACATAGGGGGAAATATAAAGAACCGTACACTGCATCAACATTGTACAACATTTTTAGTCCATTCAACTAGCAAATGTAAGTTCCTGCTGCCTTAAAATTGCAATTTAACTCAACAATTTAACTTAAGTTAAAAAGCCTGATCTTACCTAACAAGCCCCCATATGGACAGTGGTGTGAAAGAGTGTTTGCCCCCTCCTGATTTTTTTTTTTGCGTGTTTGTCACACTTTCTTTTTGTTCAGCAGTCAATTTGGTCTTGGAACTCTGCCATGGAGGCCGTTTTTGCCCAGTGACTTTCTTATGGTGGAGTCATGAACGCTGACCTTAACTGAGGCAAGTGAGGCCTGCAGTTCTTTGGATGTTGTTGTGGGGTCTTTCGTGACCTCTTGGATGAGTCGTCGCTGCACTCTTGGGGTCATTTTGGTTGGCCGGCCACTCCTGGGAAGGTTCACCACTGTTCCACGTTTTCACCATTTGTGGATAATGGCTCTCACTGTGCTTTGCTGGAGTCCCAAAGCTTTAGAAATGGCTTGAGAACCTTTCCCAGACTGATAGATCTCAATATCAGTTACGTTATGTTTTAACAGGGGAGCAATCACTTTTTCACACAGGGCCATGTAGGTTTGGATTTTTTTGTCCCTTAATAATAAAAAAATTCATTTAAAAACTGCATTTTGTGTTCAGTTGTGATCTGAAACATTTAAGTGTGCCAAACATGCAAACAAGAAATCAGGAAGGCGGCAAAGACTTTTTCACACCACTGACACCACTGCGCATGTGCACACACTAAATTACACAAACGAGCGACCCAACGAGCAGAGCGAGCAGGGTGGGAGAGGAAAAGGACAAAAGCCCCGACGAATGTCCCTTTTGAACTGCTAATTAACATCCTATTCCAACTCGATGAGGACAAAATACTAAATTCACAGGTTATTGGGTAGCGCTTCATATTATCCATCAGCAATGGAAAGTAGTCCCCTTGTGTTTTAAATTGTAACTGACAAGTGAACGCATCATGATCAGTTTGAGGTTAACGCAACACACAGACTTGGGTTTCAAATCCCAAACTTGTCAGAGCGATTAATTTGCCATCACTAAAATGGGCTGTAGTGTTTTACAGTGTACTTTATGGTGGGAGTTTTGTACTCAAGCTTAGTTTGCACCAATGTATAATACTTTCTTACAATAGTAAATTCCATCTTGTTTATGCAATTCAGTAAATAAACACTATCGGATGAAGTATACGTACATGTGTGGCGTCCGTTGGTGGGATTTGTCCTATTTGAGAATATATAGCTCAGGATAAGCATCACATGACTGTACACGATTGAACTTCTATGACGCTAGCTGGCTGTACAGGCTCAATAATTGGTAAATTCAGTAGAGAAGGACAAGACAAGACCACTGGTAATGTAACCAATGCGTAATTCAGACAGAGTCCTGATAGCAGTTTACTATCTATCCAGGTTTAATGATTTGTTGGACTGAAATGCATCTCTTCTCTTTGCTCACAAACTGGGAGTCAGCTCCACTGTGAACATAACACAACATGAATGGACAAAACATTTAAATAAAACACACATAGAAAAAAAATCTATACATAATGATGAATGTCCCTTAAACTGTCCTGAGCACAATTTAAGATTTGCTGGCCAGCATACGAAAATAAAGAATCTATAGAACTGTAACTATAACCCGCACTGCCCGCACCGGGGATCGACACACAACTTTAGCAATGGGAGACGAGAGCTTTGACCACACGGCCAAAACCCCATCCTGGCAACCGCGTGTTCAGCGCAACTCTCCAGGCAGAGGGAGTGACGTTTACAAAGGGACACCTCATAGATCAGGGGTCACCAAGGTTTGTCCTTGTGAGAGCTACTTTTACAAAATGAAAATGGCCAAGAGCTACTCATTTTTGTAACATTTATTTTCAGAGCTTATTTTAAACCCAAACAAAGTGAATATGCTTGTTTTACCAGAACATGAACACAATGCTGGTGTCCACAACTCACATGTTGTATTTCACAATGCATTTCTTTCTACTCTTCTTTCATTATTAACTGAACACCTGAATGAAAAGCTTTATACAACAGAATACAACAATATTCTTGGCCATATTGTTGTTTATTCATCAAAAATGCCGGGTTGTTGTGCATTTGGATGCACAAATAGACACGACAATGGTTTCAAACTGTACAGATTCCCTTCAGATCTCAACAGACGGACAATTTGGGAGAATAAAATCAACCGTTTGGGCTGGAAGCCGAACTCGTCTTCAAGGCTGTGCGAGGTAGGTCAATTGAGAGTGTTCGGTCCCATGTGTTGTATTTGGTGTTGTGAATTTCTGTTTCATGTGAATTCCACAAATACAAATTACAATGATTGCAAAAAGTGACAAAAATATTTAACAATTGTTTATGGCTGGCACTGGCCATTCACCGTTTGTGATGCTGATACATCTAAATTCATCAACAGTCACTTTTTCACATCATAATAATAAGGCTTAATGAAGCAATGCCAATGAATTATTCTAAAAATGAAATGATTAGCCTACTAGTACTAGATCTAATCCTGAATTATCTGAAGTCTATTCAACAATCATGCAAAATCGAGGTATAAATAATAATTAAATAACAATATCAATGTTTAAATATTGGGGCTTTTATCTATGTCATTTATTTTCATTCTGGTATCATGAGGTGAACATGGTCATATTTTGACTCTTATAAAATCTCAATGTTTTAACAAAAGATGGCAAAATGATACCATATTACACATTGGAAAATATAGATCTATAAATAATTATAAAACAGACATTTTGCATGATTTTGAGAAGGTAATCCTCATGTAGATCAGATTTATTAAACCCCACATAGAAATTTGGTCATGCGTGAATTTTCCCCATCTTGTGTATTTTTAAGTGCGCAAAATGAGGTGCCGCGCGAAATGAGGTTCCGTGGCCATACTTGGATCTGTTACTGTACGTGGTTGACTGATTAACGTGGTTAACCCGCCCGTCCCTTTGTGCAGAGGCATTGCAATTTACATGCATTGTCGTACTGTGCACGCTTGAATTGGCCCCAACATGGTGGCGTAATCTCAGTTGTCGCAGCCTCGCAGGCTGGCATCCGTTACACTCACCCCCTCAAACCTCACTCCCATCCGGGTCACGGCACCAATGTAACCCCCGCCGAAGGCACTGTAGCTCTGGGTGGTGCAGGTCTCCTGAGCTCTGCATTGTGTTTATTTGTGGTAATGAACAGGAGACTTGGAGCTTGTTGCACACAGTGACACCGTTTATTTCCTAGTGTGAGGCAATGTGCACTGGTCAATACCATGAGGCTTGTTCCAGACTACAATGACAACGAGTTACATTAGCATCGTAGCTAACTATACAATGGCATAGAGGAGCGCTCCTGTACTCACCTCGGGTCACAGGGCTGATGAACTAAAGCTGTAATGACACTCTGCCCTATATATAGCCCACGAGTGAGAGATAGCGCCATTGAGCCATTACTGCAACCACTGTTAGAGCAAGTGGAATCACCATAACCAAAGTAAACCTGTTACATATACACGTACAGTATGTATGGGTGTTGTATGAAGGAGTGAGTGTGTGCGGCAGGATGATGACGATGACGGGGAGGTAGATGGTGTCCTCTTCCTCCACTTTGGCCAACGAGGAACAGCAGCAGTCTCTCACATCCAATTCGCTAGCAGGAAAACAGCATAGTGTTATGCAGTGATGGATTGAGCAGACAGGCCTGCCACACACAGGTGGCTCTCCTATACACTTTCTGACCATGTGCTAGCCTTGCACATGCACATTGCAATATGAACAGACACACGGAACATAGTCACTTGTATCATGTAGAATAACCCCTGATCAAACGTTTTATCTTCCTTGTCAACTTTCCGGCTGTAGTGGGGAAGCACTATTTTCCGAGGCGGAGGTGCTGTGTAATGTCTGAAGGTGACGGCGGGGCGGGACTTCTGGTCTGCTTTCCAAGCAGGAAGTCGTCGTCTGGCGGAGCCCCCTACGCTGTTGGTAGGTGTGTTGGCTTGCGAGAAGCAAGAAAAAGTCTTTTTTTTAGGGTGACAAGTTGCCCTTGAGGCCGAGTTAACTTGTTGGAGGACGCGCCTGCTTGAACTTGTCGTCCTCTGAAGTCGCGGCATTCGGCAAAAGAGGAAGAAATGGCGACATTTTCCGGGTAAAGGCTCACTTCTGCTCGCCGCAGCGAAGTGTTTTTTTTAATACCGATGTTATACAATTATTACAAAAAAAAACATCTTTTGGCGCGGTTTGTAGTGAAAGGATTGCAGGATAGCGCTAGTTCCGCACGTGGCAGCTACAGGTGACTTGTAAAGACACTAAAAGACGCATTGATGTGTCAGTTTCACTCCAAAACTTAGCAGTAACCTGTTGGCTGAATTATCACGCAACTCCTCAGGCTATAGTCGCTTCAATGGCAGTTTTTTGTTGTGATGAAGTAGGACGTTGCATTTTATTCCTCTATTTGACAGGGGCCGTACATTTAATGAACAGTAGCATAGAAATACTGCTAATAAAATTACAACTAATGTCTCAATACAGTATATAATATGCTGGGATAGGCTCCAGCTCACCTGCGACCCTAATGAGGACAAGCAGTACAGAAAATGGATGTCTGGATATCATTCACAGACACAATGACAGTGATGGTGTTGCCAATTGAAGTCAACCTCGTATTTTTGCCTCCTTTGTTGCAGGTGACACTGGGTTTTCCAGAGATTCGTTAAAACCGGCAGAGCCCACCAGCTACAGGTGTGGTTCCCGGTCTCAGACCATGCACAGAGCCTCTTCATATCTGTAACAAGGACTTCCCAGTCAAGACCCTGTCCTTCTGATCCCTCCCCTGACCTTTTGTGCCTTTCCAGGCCATGCTCCGCAAGCGAGGTGCCCTCATTCTGTGTGGTGCCTTATTGTTCCTCAGTTTGAACGTCATGATGGTGGGCCAGCTGTGGGGCCGGCTGAGCGAAGAGGACGAGACCCCCACCAATGATGTGGTGGGCGACGTGCTCCGCATGGCGGACATGTTTGAGGCCGAGCTGGAGATCCAAAATAAAATCCTGATGCAGATCCAAAACTACCAGATACTATGGCAGGGGCCTGAAGGCAAGAAGCTGAAGCAGGTCCTGCCTTGTCAGCCCGTCATCCCCATCCTGGTCATGGCCTGTAACAGGGTCTCTGTGAGACGCTGCTTGGACAAACTGCTGCAGACGCGCCCCACAGACAAGCATTACCCGATCATAGTAAGCCAGGATTGTGGGCACGCAGAGACCGCCGATGTGATCCGCTCCTATGGAAGTCTGGTCACTCATTTGACACAGCCGGACTTGTCAGACATCGCTGTGCCGCCAGAGCACAAAAAGTTTCAGGGGTACTACAAGATTTCCAGACATTACCGCTGGGCTCTGAGTCAGGTTTTCAAGGATCATTCGGCTGTCATCATTGTGGAAGACGACCTGGAGGTATATGCGTATGCAACAAATGTTTTCAGACTGACTCCGTTCTCTACTTTCCTCCTGTAGGTGGCGCCAGACTTCTTTGAGTACTTTGGCGCCCTGCTGCCGCTCCTGAAATCCGACCCGAGCCTGTGGTGCGTGTCTGCCTGGAACGACAACGGCAGGGATGGATTTGTGGATCCAGCGGCGGCCAGCCTGCTCTACCGGACGGACTTCTTTCCCGGCCTGGGCTGGATGCTGCTCAGGGAGGTGTGGGAGGAGCTGGAGCCCAAGTGGCCTGCCGCCTTCTGGGACGACTGGATGCGCCAGCCCGCGCAGCGCCGCGGTCGCGCTTGCATTCGACCGGAGATCTCCCGGACCTTGACCTTTGGCCGTCAGGGTGTGAGTCTCGGCCAGTTTTACGACAAGTACCTGCGGTACATTAAACTCAACTCCCAGTTTGTGCCTTTCACCAAGCTTGACCTGAGTTACTTGAAGGAGGAGACGTACAGGAAGAGTTTCGAGAAAGAGGTTTACAGCGCTCCCATGGTTACGTTTGAAGACGTCAAGCATGGTCAGGGACACCTCAGGGGTCCCGGGCCGTTTCGCCTGCAGTACTCCAGCAAGGACAGCTTTAAAGTATTTGCAAAGAACCTGGGACTCATGGATGACCTCAAGTCCGGAGTCCCAAGGACAGGCTTCAGAGGGGTTGTCAGCTTCTTTTCAAGAGGTCGGAGGATTTACATCGCGCCACCTCCAGGATGGAATCAGTATGATCCCACTTGGAACTGATAAACAAGCCTTTTTTGTTGAGGATCACACCAAAGACTGGTGCCCTTATATTTGATTTTAAATTTGTTTTCCAATGACAAGTAGTAATTTTATGGGGGAAGGGAGTTCATGCCAATGCCACTCAGGTCTTTTTTTCCTGCTAATCGTTTCATAAAATGTCGCCTAGCTTGACTAAACTGCTGTAATTCACTAGAGATCTATTTTTATACAGTACATTGACAAATGTGCACATGACATTCATTTCAAAGGGTGCCACTTTAAATTATTTGCAAATCTCTGGTGGCGTATTTATGTTGGGTACGACTATGAAAACGTTCTGTAGTGGTGGTGGTCTGAGCCGTAATGTTACTTTGTTCATGTTTATGTCCATTTATGTGGCAAAGAGTCGACTAATTTTGTTGCTGTGTGTCATATATTCCATGCTACAGTGCAAACCAGATGCTTTCTGTGATTTGTATTTTGGAATAATAAAAAAATGAGACAATACCAAATTTGAAGTGGTAATTCATTCAACTTTTTTTGTAGAAGTGAAGTAGCTCAGGCAACGGACTTCTTTAAAAACATGGGAAACAAAAACTAGACTATTTTGTAAACGGCAATTTTGCCATCGCTACTTCCATGTTTACGGTAGCAGTGATGGTCCAAACTTGCCTCTGATTCCATGAATAGCTCTGGAACTTTGAACTGGAACTTTAAATGGCTTTGCGTGAAAACTATCCAGTTTATACATTTGATATACAATGTGATTTTGATTGCTTTTGGTGCCTAACTGTTTCCCAAGTACAGTATATTAGTGCGTGTGTGTGAATGTATAAACGAGAGGAATTAACTTACATTTCTTTGGAGAAAGGCGCTTTATGAAAGTAAGTACATTTACTTGTTTTGGGGGGACGTCATTATAGGTAGAATTGATTACAAAGTGTAAAAATAGCAGATGTACACATCATATTGCAACATGTGACTTGTAGACTTGGAGATGTGCAATGTTGCATCCTTTGATGAAAGCATCACTTATGTGCTTCATAAAAGAAACTCATCAATGAATCACTATAGTATGTTCATTGTTTTCCAATACTTTAACTAGATTTAGCCATAACATACCACACCATTGTTTGCTATATATTATGTCAAGTCATGGCAGGGGGAAGGGCGGGGTCAAACACTGTGGCGCTCTTAAAGCCGATTCACTCGTGGGAAATTTGCATTAGGAGATTTGTCCTATTTTTAACTCATTTCTCTATTGAGATAGGTCTTTGTTTGTGTATTTTATAATTTTACATTATAGTCTCTCACCGACTACTTTGTCCAGCTCCTCCTGGCGGATCCCGATGCGTTCCCAGGCCATGTGTCCTGTTCAGGGGAAGTCCGACCGGTAGAAGGCCTCGGGGAAGACCCAATACACATAATGTGGTAATAAAATTTATTTAAGACAACAAAAAAATCTGAGGAGCCACTTGGGAGCCGAAAGAGTCGGCTGTTTTTAGTGAGCCGAGTCAAAGGAACCGACTCTCTAACAAGAGACGAAATTTCCATAATTTGCAGCGGGTCACTTTCATGGCGATGTGAGACCGAAACCGCTAGCTAGCTAGCTAGCTAGTTAGCTAGTCTAGCTAAAGTCTATGATGAGTCGTTTAAAAGATAAAAAAAAGTCCAGACGTGATGGTGGACATCGTGAAGAGTTGTCTGTATTTGTAATGTCGTAACATCATTCTGTTTGTGCTGCAAAGGAAAGCATCGACAATTTAGTGACGTTCCGCTAGCACGTCAATCTGCAGGCTAGTTTAGCTTGTGTTGCTAAGTGACTCAGTGTGATGTAATATGGCAGGTTGTCAGCAAATCAACAGATCGACGTTTTTAATCTTTTACTTACTCTTTTTGAAAATAAACATCTCTGAATTGGAGCCGCCCTTGGCATTAGACAACAGCGGCCGACACGTCAGCCAGCTAGCATAAATTGCTATCGAAAGCGCCGGGTCCGGAATGGAGCCAGGCGACTTGCGGGAGAGCCCCGCCGGATCCGGAGAGTCTGATGCCGGTGACTGGAGGGAGATTCGACCCGGTGGGGACGAGGAGCCCAAGGCCGCCCAAACAGGTGAAACATCACCGGAGAAGATGCCGCAAAGGGACACATGCCGTGAAAACGTCGGCGACAAATCGACGAAAGTAGGGGAGCAGCCACACAGCCCCTACGACGACGAACTGGACCCCCGAATCCAGGTAAACAACATGAGCCACTCATTCAACTTATTTTTGTTTGTTAAAATGCTAAAAAGTCCCTGGACCACTAGATTTCACCCATTGCCCTTGTAGTGGACAGTGCGTTTTCTGCCTGGACCTTCAGTGGAGACTTAAGGTCCCAATCCACCTTTTAATATCACAATTGTACAAACCATCGATAATATACAAAAACGCAATATAACAATGAGTGGCATACAGTAATCACATAATTGGATGACTACCATTATTACTAAAGCAACAAACCCAGTTATCTCCTTTTAATTTCCCTTTCCTTAATTCTTTCTTTGAATACACCAAGTCCCCAACCAACGAACACAATTGGTTCCAGACGACCGTTTGCAAGTCCATTTGTTCTTCAGTCGAACAAATTGTAATATTACCAATGATATAGGTACTACATGTACCTGTATACATATACAGTATATGCGTATGTATATAAATATGAGTTTGGATGTAGTAGTAATATTAAACAAGGATAATTAATGAAAAAAATGATATTATAATACGTAATCTTCTTCTTTTCCTTTCGGCTTTTCCCTTCAGGGGTTGCCACAGCGAGTCAATTTCCTCCATCTAACCCTGTCTTCTGCATCCTCTTCTCTCACACCAACTACCTTCATGTCCTCTTTCACTACATCCATAAACCTCCTCTTTGGTCTTCCTCTAGGCCTCCTAGGCAGTTCAAAACTCAGCATCCTTCTACCTATATATTCCCTATCTCTCCTCTGGACATGTCCAAACCACCTCAGTCTGGCCTCTCTGACTTTATCTCCAAAACCTCTAACATGTGCTGTCCCTCTTCCACTTGGGTCCCTCTCATTCACACACATGTACTCTGTCTTACTGCGCCAACCTTCATTCCTCTCCTTTCCAGGGCAAACCTCCACCTCTCTAGCTTCTCCTCCACCTGTTCCCTGCTCTCACTGCAGATCACAACATCATCTGCAAACATCATAGTCCATGGAGATTCCTGTCTAACCTCGTCTGTCAGTCTGTCCATCACCATAGCGAACAAGAAGGGCTCAGAGCTGATCCCTGATGCAGTCCCACCTCCACCTTGAACTTCTCTGTCACACCTACAGCACACCTCACCACTGTCTTCCAGTCCTCATACATGTCCTGCACCGCTCTAACATACTTCTCTGCCACTCCAGACTTCCTCATACAATAGCACAGTTCCTCTCTGGGCACCCTGTCATAAGCTTTCTCCAGATCTACAAAAACACAATGCAGCTCCGTCTGGCCTTCTCTGTACTTCTCTATCAACATCCTCAAAGTAAATACAGCGTCTATAGTACTCTTTTTTTTTTTTTTTTTTTTTTTTTTTTTTTTTGGCATGAAATCATACTGCTGCTCACAAATGCTCACTTCTGCCCTTAGTCTAGCTTCAACTACTCTTTCCCATAACTTCATTGTATGGCTCATCAGCTTTATTCCTCTGTAGTTGCCACAGCTCTGCACATCTCCCTTGTTCTTCAAAATGGGCACCAGCACACTTCTCCATTCCTCAGGCATCATTTCATGATCTAAGATCCTGTTGAACAACCCAGTCAGAAACTCTACTGCCACCTCTCCTAGACACTTCCAAACCTCTACAGGTATATCATCAGGACCGACGGCCTTTCCACTCTTCATCCTCTTCAATGCCCTCCTCACTTCATCCTGACTAATCTTTGCTACTTCCTGGTCCACAAAAGTCACCTCTTCTAGTCTTTGTTCTCTCTCATTTTCCACGTTCATCAGCTCTTCAAAGTATTCTTTCCATCTTCCCATCACACTACAGGCACTTGTCAATAGACTTCCATCCCTGTCCTTAATCACCCTCACCTGCTGCACGTCCTTCCCATCTCTGTCTCTCTGTCTTGCCAACCTGTATAGATCAGTCTCTCCCTCCTTACTATCCAACCTAGCATACAAGTCATCATAAGCCCCTTGTTTGGCCTTTGCTACCTCTACTTTCACCTTACGCTGCATCTCCCTGTACTCCTGTCTACTCTCCTTAGTCCTCTCAGTGTCCCACTTCTTCTTAGCTAACCTCTTTCTCTGTATACACTCCTGTACCTCCTCATTCCACCAAGTCTCCTTGTCTACTTTCCTTCCAGATGCCACACCAAGTACTCTCCTGCCTGTCTCCCTGATCACATTAGCTGTAGTTGTCCGGTCATCTGGAAGCACCTCCTGACCACTCAGAGCCTGTCTTAACTCCTTCCTAAAAGTCATGCAACCCTCTTCCTTTTTCAGCTTCCGCCATTTGGTCCTCTGCTCTGTCTTTGTCCTCTTTATCTTCCTCACCACCAGAGTCATCCTCCACACCACCAGAGTCATCCTCCACAACACCATCCTATGCTGTTTGGCTACACTATGGCCTACCACTACTTTACAGTCACTGATCTCCTTCAGATGACAGCATCTACACAAGATGTAGTCTACAGGTGTGCTCCTACCTCCACTCTTATAGGTCACCCTATGTTCATGCCTCTTCTGGAAGAAAGTATTCACTATAGCCATTTCCATCCTTTTTGCAAAGTCAACCACCATCTGTCCTTCTGCATTCCTCTCCTGGATACCAAACCTGCCCATGGCCTCCTCATCCCCTCTGTTTCCTGCACCAACATGTCCATTGAGGTCTGCACCAATGACAACTCTCTCTCTTCTAGGTATGCTCTGCATCACTTCATCCAAGTCCAACCAGAATTTCTCCTTCTCCTCCAGCTCACATCCTACCTGTGGAGCATACCCACTAACAACATTGACCATCACACCTTCCATTTCTAGCTTCAGACTCATCACTCTATCTGACACTCTTTTTACCTCCAGGACATTCCTAGCAAACTCCTCCTTCAAGATAACGCCTACTCCATTTCTCTTCCTATCTACACCATGATAGAACAACTTGAACCTTGCTCCTAAACTTCTAGCCTTGCTACCTTTCCACCTGGTCTCCTGGACACACAGTATGTCTACTTTCCTTCTCTGCATCAGGTCAACAAACTCTCTACCTTTTCCTGTCATAGTTCCAACATTCAACGTCCCTACTCTCAGTCCTTTACTCTTGGCGATCCTCTTCTCTCTCTTCCTACGGACACACTTTCCTCCTCTCCTTCTTCGACCAACAGTAGTCCAATTTCCACCGGCACCCTGTAGGTCAACAGCACCGATGGCGGACGTTGTTAACCCGGGCCTCGACCGATCCGGTATGGAAGTCATAGTTTTGATTCGCATGTTTGATTTGGCAAAAGTTTTACGCCGGATGCCCTTCCTGACACAACCCTCTGTATTTATCCGGGCTTGGGACCGCCACAAAAGACACTGGCTTGTGTTCTCTTGTGGCTACATTGATATAATAATACGTAATGATAAATGTTATTTACCTTTGAAGAGGAGTGGTCGAGCATACGTCGTTGGTAGTGGAGGAGGAGGCGGAGATAGTGGGGGAAAAAAAGCACAAATGGTCGTCGTCGTCGTTAGACTCTTCTAAAAGAGGTAGTGTTCTGTGAGTGGTGTAGAATTAAGCAGGCCTATTAACTCTTCCTAAACTTTAATCACACGCTCTGTCCGGGTTGCATTGTACAGCTACAACTTAGCTTTTCTTCACTTCTCCTCCCCCTGGTCTTCCTTGCCTGTTGGTCCCATTAGCAGTGTCACAGCGCCCTCTACTGGTCAAGCATGTACAGTATAAATATGGAGTTATAAGGCAAAATCATGAAAAAAATAGATCAGTCGGCTTTGTTCTTATCTCCGAAAGGTTGCATGTCTGATGTTCGTAAGTTGGGGACTTAGTGTGCATTGTTTCTAAACAACTCCAAATTCCCAACCCCTACACAACAACATCGCCCGGAGCAGTTCCAAATCGATTTTTGTCTAATAGCATGACAAAAACATTAACAATAAGGAAATAAAATACATCTCACTCACCACCCACTTGTAAGCACTGGTCTGGAAGACTTCTGGTCATTCTTTATCGGATCAGTTAAGCCCTGCGCTGTTCATTGCATGACGTGTCAAAGTGCACTGGTAACTTTAAATGTTGGGCATAGGCTTTGAGACATGAACCAATCAGAGGATGGAAAACTGCTGACGTCTCCGTTGGGCAGCTGGTAAATCTGAAATCTGATAGTGTTTAAGTGACACAGGCCAGCAGTGCTGATTCTGAAGGCCCCGGGCAGATGACATTGACATTACAACACCTAAAGGCTGGAATCTGAACCAAAGAAAATCTAATATGCACATACACGCCTTGGAATCAGTGCATCCAAAAGACACGCTATGAAATGAAGATACAAGACGGTGGGAATAGATGAATACAATTTCATGGAATAAATACTAGAATAGAAGTTGTAACACTAGATCCGTACCTCTGATAGCGTAGAGGTCTCTGCTGGCCCGGATGGCACACCACTGCTCAAAACTAATTATGTATGTGAAGGAAGAATTACTGGGTTTGGGGCTCATTTGGTTAGTTGATGAGGGGTTTATTTGTTTCAAGTTGCACATGTCACAATAGTAGAAATGTTCTCATTTGTTTTTTTCCCTCTCAGGAAGAGTTGGAGCATCTGAATGAAGCCAGTGCAGAAATAAACAACCTAGAGCTGCAATTGGATGTAAGTTAAACAAAAACTATATTCTCTTTTCTTTAAAATTTCTGTACAAACATGGCATCATACATGTTTTCGCTTGAAATAACAAAGATCTTGAGAAAATACTTCCATCCCTGCTGCTAAAATATGCTGCTAAAATATTTCACCCAGCTACCCAGAAGGTGATAATCAATATGCTAATTCCGTTTGTAATATTATTCAGCGAAATAGCATCTGGGAAACTGCTAGCTCTTTCGGATGCTCATTGTGCCGACGGTCGGCGCTCATTTCCAGCCGCTCTCGAGTGCGAAATCCAATCAGCCTTTCCACTTGAGAGACATTCAATCTGGTCTGTTTCTTGCTTCTCCCACATCCAGGACGCCAGGTCAGGGTACCGTAAGATCCTTACCGAGTCTGCCAGGAAGCTCAACGCGCACAGCTCGCAGCTCGGCGCCTGCATCGAGAAAGCGAGGCCCTATTATGAGGCCCGTCGGCTGGCCAAGGAGGTTTGTGCAGAGGTTCTCTGTCAACGTCTTGTCCTGTGTAGTTTGCGGTAGGTGCTGCTGTTTTGGTTAGCAACTGAGCTGAAATAGGAGTTAACGCTTGAGGCCTTTGTTTGTTTTATGTTCATGATGCACTGGCGACTAATCTGTGAAATGCTTTGCTGTATGATGATACGGGTTTCTGTTTTGTGATGTTTATGAAATCGTGTCTCTGCAGGCTCAGCAGGAGACCCAGAAGGCAGCGCTAAGCTACGAGAGAGCTGTTTCCATGCACACGGCCGCTAGGGAGATGGTCTATGTGGCGGAGCAAGGACTCATGGCTGATGGAAAGAACACCCTGGATCCCACGTGGCAGGAGATGCTCAACCACGCGACCGCCAAGGTAACAACAGCGGGGTACACGCATGCTCCGATTCGCGCACGGGACAGTAAATAACCAGGCTGGTCCCTACATCTCCTTGCAGGTGAATGAGGCCGAGGAGGAGCGCCTTCGCAGCGAGAGGGAGCACATGCGCGTCACTCACGCCTGCCAGGAAGCCGAGGCTCGAGTCCAGTTGCTGCAGAAGTCCCTCAAGAGGGCCATCGTCAAGTCCAAACCTTACTTTGAGCTCAAGGCGCAGTTCAACCACATCCTGGAGGTAAAGCACTAAAAACACATAAACTAGATGCGCATTGATGCTTCCTTTCTTCCTGAACACATGGTGCAAGTCAAAAGAAGCTCCTGTCCTTTATGGCAACATGTAATGTGTCTGGTATCAATTGTGTATCAACGTAACAGATTGCAGTACTTGGCAGCAACCAGAAGATGGTGTAATAGTTTGCAAAGGTCAGAGGTGTCCAAAGTGCAGCCTGCAGCTTATTTCCTACTGGCCCGTGGCACATTGTATGAAAAAAAATTACACCAGAAAACCCAGCAAAAATGGGAAAATTAGAGCAAAAAGGCAAAGTGTAAGGAGGGGAAGCTGAAATGTGGATATTAATAACCAATAATAAAACAAAGCTTTGTCTTTAAATATATATATATATATTTGTTTAGCCTTTTTGCACAATTAAAAACCACATAAAAATATCAAAGTGCCCTCCTGCGTCCTTTGATTTTCAGTAAAAGTAAACATGTGAATTAAATACACCACCGCGAATGGCCCTCGAGCTGCATTTTGGACACCCCTGCTATATAGCAACAATATGAAGGACATGTCTTGGAATCCACATTCTTAAAGGGTGTGAGTCATTGTTGTAGTTGATGGTGGAGGTGGTGTCTGCCCTCGCAGGAGCACAAGACCAAAGTCCTGCAGTTGGAGCAGCATGTGTCCAAAGTCAAGACGTGCTACTCCATCGCCCTGAGGAACCTGGAGGAGATCAGCGAGCAGATTCACGCCCAGAGGGGGCAGGACCATGACACGGGGGGACGCCCCACTGTCTGCGGCGGGCGGAGCCCCCCTGTGGGGGCTGAGTCTGATGCCGGAGCACGGGAAGAGGGCGGGGCCTGTGGCGGCAGCGCGATGGGGCATGACCGATCGGACGCGGCCGGTCACCTGCTGGAGACGTTGAGGGAGAAGGAGGAGGAGAAGGAGAGGGAGAGAGCGTGCTCGGATTCCCTCTCCGTCTTCAGCCTGCAGACCATCGCCTCCGACCTGGAGAAATACGACTCCGTCGAGCACCTCGGGGACCTGAGCGACGTGGGCAGCGTTACCGGAGAGGAGGGCGAGAGGGATCGTGCGACGGACCGGCGAGACAAGATGGCAACGGAGGCAAGCGCCAGAGAACGCCAGCAGCAGTTTTACAAGCAGCACCACCGAAGCTTTAGCTTGTGAGGCCGCGCGGCACTAGTCGTCACTTGTAGCCATCGGAAGAGGGTAGAACTCCCCCCCCCCCAAAACCCAAAGATGGCAAATGAGCTGCTGAAATGTACAACCGGAGCGACGCGGTTGTATGTGTAAATAAGCACACGCGTTGACTGGCACTTTATCGGAAGGTTAAGGCGACCCTCAGCATCGCAAGCTAGTTAGTTACCTCTTGTACACAGCATTGCATCCTACTTTGCAGCGTTTACTCCACGCACACTCCTCTGAAGGGAGCAGAAATGAAGCTAGCTAGAACGCGCACTATGCTATCACTCCTCTGAGGGAACCGAGTGGAAACCCGTTCGTGTGCTACGCTAGTTACTTCGTGCACTACACATTGACTCTACTGACAGAACAGGCCGAGAGGCCGTTAGAGCAAGCAAATTTACTATAAGGGACCCGAGCGGGAATCTGTTAGCATTGCACGCCAGTTTTCAAGTTTACTATATGTTCACGTCCCTGAGGGGAACCAGGTGGAAATTGTTCGTTAAGCATGAAAGAAGCGAGCGTGATGCTTTGTGTGGTCATTGGTGTGTTTGCAGTCTGATGCCGTGTGTCATGTCTGCCGTTGGCAGCGGGTCCCTCCTTTGCCCTGCCACATTTCCTCGATCTAACTCGCACTGTTTGACAGCATGTGCAGTCGTTTTGCCACGTGATTAGATGGGTTGTGATGTGTGGTTTTTTTTGGGCTGAAAGTGAGCGCTGACGGCGGTGACGCTGCATGACGACGCTCTCGTTTTTCAGCTCCTCTTCCCCGTGAAGAAAAAGCTTTCTCCAAAAGTGCATTTTTTTGTTGTTTTTATTAAGTGTTGTACAAATGTATTTCTTTAGCGAGAACACCTTTTTTCCCCTTTGAGTTTAAAAAATGTCTTTTGATTGCAGTGTATCTTGCTGCCAAACAACTAACAAATGAAATTTTCAGCTGACCTACTTTGTTTTAAGTAACGTGTAGTTTTGTGTCGGAAAGAACAAACTTTTGCGCCCTTAATTATTCGTTTTTGCTAGATTTTTAAATCAGACTGCAAAGGATTTGAGCCAAGCATGACACTTTGAACACATTATTTCACAAAGTAGTTGGGGATTGATTTTAGCGCAAAGCTAGTGTATTCAAATTTAGAATTCCTACTAAATTAGTATTCTTACATCTCTTGCTTTAACAGTTCAGACTTATTTTCCATCTCTGAATATTGACAAAATAGACTTTGTGTTATGTTTATTTCTGAATTAGAACAATAAATGTAGATTCATTCAATATAGCTCAGGCCAAACGACAGGCTTTGATGTCCTCGTTCTCACCATTTTTTGTACCTTTTAGTGTCTTTTTGTTTTGACAGAAGAACAGATTCATATATTAAGTAACAATTGATTCTTACGCAATTTCTCAATTTTGACGTTGAGGCCATTCAATGATTTAAAAAGTTATTCTCCGAGTAAAGTAAGTGTGAATTCTTACGTTGGCCTCCAAATTCTGCCTAAAGTAAATTGATTTTTACACTAGTCACAGAATTTTTATGTTGAGGATGTGTTACAAGTCCAAAAACGGGATCATTTTCAAAGTAATGCAAGCATATAAATTATTTTGTTGGTCCCCAAATTTTGACTAAAGAATTGATTTTTAAATAAGTCTCTGAATTTTGACGTTGAGGACGCTCGATGATTCAAAAAAAAAAAAACGGCATAATTGTCAGTGACGTACAGTAAGCGCATTAATTTTTACGTTGGTCTCCAAATGTGGCTAAAGTAAAGGTTGATTCTTTCTCTAGTCTCTGAATTTTGACATTGAGGATGGTCTATGATTTAAAAAAAATAAAATAAAAATTACGTTTGTCTCCAAATTTTGACTGAAGTAACTTAGTCCAGTCTCTGAATTTTGACGGTGAGGACATTTGACGAGTCAAAAAACAGGATAATTCTCAGAGTAACGTAAGCTTACGATTTTTAATGTTGGTCTCCAAATTTGAATAAAGTCCATTCTTGTGCTTGTGGTGCCTGAATTTTGGCGTTGATGACGTTTTACGATTCCAAAAAAACAGTAAGACAAGACAAGAAAACGGGATCGTTCTCAGTAACGTAAGCGTATGAATTGTTATGTTGACCAAAGAATTGATTCTACATTCATCTCAGAATTGTCATGTTGACGACGGTCGACGATTCACTAAACTGGTTAATTGTCAGGGTAAGGTACAGCAAGCGGATGAATTCTTGCGCTAGTCTCTGGATTTTAATGTGGAGGGCATTCGATGATTAAAAAAAACGGATATCAGGCTCTCAGAGTAACATACAAATACAAATTGTTCCATTGGTCTCCAAATTTGACTAAAGTTGATTCTTGTGTCTCTGAATTTTGACATTGAGGTTGTTTGACAATTCAAAAAACAGAAATTCTCAGAGTCACGCAAGTGTTTGAATTCTTGTGTTGGCCTCCAAATTCTGACTAGAGTAACAATTGATTTTTACACTGGTCTCTGAAATTGAACGTTGAGGACGTTTGACGATTCAAACCACATAATTATCAGCGTAACATAAGCATATTAATTTTTATGTTGGCCCCCGAATTTTGACCAGAGAATTGATTCTTCAATTAGTCCCTGAATTTTGACGTTGAGGACGGTTGATCAGTCAAAAAACAGAACAATCCTCAGAGGAACAAAGCGGATGAATTCTTCGTTGGTCTCCAAATCTTGACCAAAGTAACAACTGATTCTCACGTTAGTCTTTGAATTCTGACATTGAGGACGGTCAACGATTCAGAAAACACGATAATTCTCTTGAGGTGACATAAGCGTAGGAATTCTTACGTTGGCCTCCAAATTCTGACTAAAGTAACCATTTTTATTCTTATGCTTGTCTCGGACGTTTGACGTTGGAATAGAACAATTTCTGATGCAAAAATGTACGAGATGAATTAGAATTTGGAAATGTTCACATACAGTTCAGAGATTTCAGAATTCAGAGATGGACAATTCTGATACCAGATTTGTATTGTCAGACGAGTCTCCGAGTTTTGACTTGAGTGTCTTAAGAACTAAGAACCCGTTTAAAAAAAGAACAAAAAAAAATTGGACTTTTGACTTTAAATTAGAATTGTGACTTTAATCCTCTAATTCCGTGCCCGACTAAAACGAGATTATGATAATTAATGACGATTTTTATTTTACTTGCGTGTGCGCTGTTGCTGCTGGTTTGTGTGTGCCAGTCAAGTCCAGAGGTGACTTGTAAATGTAATCATGTACGTCATGAACGCGTCATTGATGGCTGCTTGAATCTTCAGTTGAATCGTCTGAAATCACTTTTCACTGTGTGGATTTAAGAGGAACCTGTCATGCAATCATCCCCATCATGATACCACCAATAAAAACGCTGACATCTTTTTGGACTGTGTTGCACGCATTGAAGCTGAGGGGGGGAAAGAGCCTTCGCTTCAATTATTCAGCTGCTGTAGAAAACTGGCAGCACGGAATAGACGCTAAAGACGAGGATTGCGGTATTTGTACCCCTATCCCGGGGGTGTACAAAGTGCAGCCTGGGGACCCTCTCCCGCCCCATATTCTAAAAATGAAATGCATTAATGAGATATATAAGATATTGACCTGCGTTTTAGTGTCTTTAATGTACCAAAGTGACCCCCCCACCCGCGCCTCCAACATCCTGTAGTGTTCTGCTAATGACTGTGACCCCCGTCACCCTTCTTTAAGATGTGTTCCTGTGTTGAGTGTGGTCTTTCCTGCATGGCGGGAATCAGAAGTGACTGCTACGCGCCTGTGCGCATGATGACGTAGTGGAATTAGGTCCAGATTGCAAGGAGGAGGAGGAGGAGGAGGGACTTTGGTGAATCGGTGCTTCGTCTCCGACGGGGCGCGTTTGTACATAGTGCATGTCTGTCTGTTGTTTTTTCTTTTATTATTTGTGTCATTCAGTAGCTTTACCGCACCTGCGTGCAGCGGACGGAACCAAGCCGGGCCGTTTTGCTTGCGCTCGTGTCATTCTGTTTGACGTGAAGCTTGATAGCCATCCTCCAAAGCCATACGAGAAGAGGACAAGGTAGGAAAGATGCACATTTGCACCGAGTAGGTTTTTCTTAAAATTCTATTTGTCCAGAAGGTGTCCCTGCAGCGGCCCCGGAGGACGTGCTCTTGTCCCTGCCTGGTCCGATCCAAAGTAAGTACACTTTGCATCAGTAGTGGCTGCCATTGCTCGAGTGGGGGATACAGTTGGGCTGGTTCGGCGCAGGACGTCTTGTGCGAGATTCAAATCTGTGTTACACTCAGGCGATACTAAGCAAAACCGAACCGGGTCGATCCAAGCAAGTGTCGATTTTTAGAGCGGTTCGGCTCGGTTCGTGTACGGCCTCAACCCCCCCACCCCCTCCTCCGTCCCTCTTTACGGAGGCCGTCACGCAGCATCCGGCAGCCAGCCTGGTGGCACCCTCCCTGTGACCCCTTACGCGCGCGAACGCAGCATCTCCGACTCTAAGTACACGTCTTTTTGCGTGGCTGGCCTTCCCTTCCGGCGATATGGTGGGTGCAAGCGCTTGGTTCCCACGCAGCTTCCGGCATTTTGAAGCCACAGGAAGGTGAGTGTGAGGTGCGTGTCAGGAATAGTCCACCAGTATGACGATACTATTGCCGACACCGATTCCCCAGTTGGTCATGCTATCACCGATACTTGATTCTTCCCTTTTCAACCTGACTCCTGCGATCGATCTTAACAATTCATTGTTATTGTGATACTATTCAAGCAATACCGTTAGCGGGTATCACAATATCAGCATAAATGAAGAGAAAACAGTTTCTTTCCTTTGTTGCAATATTTTTTAGCCACACTCTTAGTAAATATAATAGCGACATAAATGAAGAGAAAATGCAGTATTGCGATATTTTGCAGTAGTATCACGGCTTTAACATAGATGAAGTCAAAATGTTTATAGAAACAGTTTTGTTGCCTTGAGGTATTCGAAAATATATTTTACAATTTCATACAAATTGTTACCTAAAAATATTTAGTAAAACCTTGAAAGTAGAACACAGTCGGTCCTGTGACACTGGTTGAATTCTTACAAGTTGTTCTAATTGTTGACCATAGAAAATGTAAACTGAATCCGCCTCTGTGGACATCGAAAAACCTTCATTAAACCCTACAGGCAACATTTTAAGTAACGGTAGCATAAGGAGAAGTTAACCACTTGATGATAAAACAAAAAAAGTGATATCAGTCCAGCTTTGAAGACACGTCATGGAGGGGAAACAGCGATACTGTCACCTAATATCACTTTTATCATAATGCACTGAGCAGTCACACCCATTCCATTTCTGGTTCTATGGTTATCATCATCATTGTTGTACACTGTATGTCAGCATGGCTGCAGCGAAAGAGGTCAGTGTAACGACAAAGCTACCGTAGTGGCCAAAGACCTTTGTACTGCACAAATCCACGTTCAGATGATTTTATATGAGCTTCAGTAGGGAAGTTCTGTTCTGTGGCCATTAAAATAGCTCCACACATGATTTTTGTTTGCCTTCATCCCTCTGCCAGACTGTGTTGCCTGCTGCCTCACTTTCCTAACTTGTCACCTGCAGCGTTGTTGTGCACGACGCTATGGAGAAGAAATTGTTGCCATCCTCTCAGTATTATTATTCTTACGATTTAAGTGAGGGCTCCATTCATTATTTATGGGATGTTTAATTCCACCTTTGTGGATTGAATCTAAAATAAACAAATGCATTGAGTCAAAACTAAGCTTCTATTTTAGTATTGAAAGTGTTTGCATAAGAGTATGAATATTTCAGGGAGGAGCACCCATCAGTAGTTTGCAGTGTTTTAAAGCAGAGCGATGGGGGCGCTGTCCGTGGTGCTGAAGCTTTAATTGCATTTCTAGCTTGAGGCCAGTTGACATCCACCCCCTCTCCCAACACCCCTCCCTCTCCTCCCTCCTATCAGTGCTGGAGAAGTTACAGGCCGCTTTGCTTTCATCCGGCCCAGTGTGTGATGTGCTGCTATTAATGACTCCCGGTGGGCTGTCCCGCTCTCTCTCTCTCCTCCCCTCCCCTCCCGCCACCCAGCTGGAGCTCGGGTGGTGCCTTCTTCCTATCTGCAATATTTTTAGAGTTCACTGACAAGGAGCGTGAACTCTAAAAATATTGCAGATAATGTTCGTGCTGTCTCCAGCAGCGTTTGTCTGTCTTCCACCGGCAAGCCTCCCTGCCATCTGTCACGCTCACGGAGGTGCGTTTTCTTTTTTAGGTCCCTCCCCACCTCCTGCTCCTCTCGCTTATCTATCTCTCTCTCTCTCTCTCTCTCTCTCACACACACACACACACACACACACACACACTTCATCTCATTTGAAGTTTGTGTTTCACAAAGAAATACTTTGTTATTCCAAAGTGCAAATGAGCAGCTATATTTAGTGTGTTTGTAGTGTGTTTGTTGTGTGTGTGTGCGGGATTCGAGAGTCTTTGGACTTTTTTTTCCCGGTTAGCCTAGCGTAGAGGACTCTCTTCAGCCTCATTGAATCTTCAGTCAGAGTGGCATTTATGAGACTTCTCTGGAAAGCAGTCAGACTCCCCCAACATTGTAGATTTATTGAATCCAAACAGAAAGATGGCGCACAGCCTCACTGCTCTGCACTCCGATTCAACGTGTTTACCGATTCAGCGTGTTTACTTGGGCCGTCACCTCGTAACTCAAATTTACTGCAACTTTCATAACTTTTTGAATGAATTTTGCAGTCGTTTAGTGCCGGCTCTAGGCTTTATGTTGGCCCCCATTTGGGTCTTTTATGGAGTGCTCTTCTCCTGCAGATATCTGCAGCTGTGTGTCGGACTGACGGCGCGTTTATGTCCACACTCGATTCTTCCTTCCCGTCCCGCTCAAGCTTGACAAAGTCGCCCCGAAACACATGGCACAGCCTACTCTATGAGCCGGCTCTTTGAAATGAACGAAAAGAGCCAGCTCGTTAGTTTGATTCGTTTTTCCTTGTCTTTTTTTTTACTGTTAAAGCCGAGAACCTCCACCATTTCTGCTAGGTTCAGCATGCTAATGTTAGCATTAGCATAGTAGCATTTTAGCTGTTTTCATGAGCAAAAACCTATATAGACATGCTATCATGTCTGGTGTTAGCATGTTGGTGCTAGCATGATAATAATGGCATAGTACCACTCTTGACATTTTTGTAAGTATTAACACACCCTTTCTGCTTTGACACTTGTGCCTTTTCTGCTCATTTCTGATCCCCCTCTTCATCCCTTCATTCAGCTGACGCTTCCTACTCATTTCTGTTTTTCCCCTTTTTCATCTCTTTATTCATCTCACGCATTCACACCACAATTTTTCCAGAAATTGTAGATCCTCTAGTTCACATGTGTGAAACTCATGCCCTGGAGGGCCGAGACGCTGCAGGTTTTCTCTCCAACCAGTTTCTTCAGCAGGTGATTTAATTGATGAGCTCCTTCCCTCAAACTGAAGGTGTTGATCATTAAAATCACCTGCTTTAGTGACTGGTTGGAAAGAAAACCTGCAGTGTCTCGGCCCTCCATGGCACCAGTTTGACACCCCTGCTCTAGTTATACAGTATACTGTAAGCTTTAAGGCTGTAAAAGCCCTCACCATACACTCGATACACTTCTCAGACAGGCATTAATATTTCCTCACATTTCTCTCTTGTTTAAACACTCTTAAAAAAAAGTTGAAACCTTGCTTTGAATTTTAACGATCAACCTACTAGGTTGGGCACAAGCAATTATCAAGTGATTCACACGTATTTCACTCCTCTGACCGTGCATCTTCGTCCCTGGTGACGTTCTGCTGTACTGTAGTGTTTTTTTATCCTTGTTAAAACATATTGCTCCTGTCGTTGTATTTTCCCCCTCGAATGGAAGATTCATTTATTCCCTACAGCAGCAACGTCTCCCTTCCTTCAGCATGTCCAGAAGTCCAACTTTTTGTGCGATGCTTGGCCTCCCCTGCCTTTTGGGTGCAGAACGTTGCGTCGACATTGTGGGTTTTGTAACTTGCGAACATACAGCGATCAGAGTCACACGGTTAGCTGCTGCTTCTTGTTTATTGGTGGTTGGCAAGCAGCTCACACGGTTTGCTAGTGTAGGTTTGCCAGCAACTTGACGAACGTAGCACTCCAGAGCCTTGGAGTGCTTCAGGAACCACAAGGAAAAAGATGAACAAGAACTAACAGTTAAAACCGCAACTCGGGTCGGTTTTAATGCAAACCTAGTTTGTTTTCCTCTCTTGGTGGGCAGTCATAAAAAATGCGGTTCTCAACTTGGTGCACAAGCCTCACCCACTGTCTGAGTGCACATGTGGGCCGTGAACCTCACCGCATGTCACTGAGCAACACACACAGGGTGCCGCCATCTTCAGCAGCACGTTACGCTGCATGTATCCTCATTATTTTATGCATTAATATCATGTATTTATCCATTTTTAGTGTTTGTGGGGAAAAAATTGACTCTTTGCAGTGAAATCTTTTGTAATTTTTTTTGGACCATAAATCATCAAATTTGTGCACATGTGTAAATGGTCACATGGTGCTGTATTTGTGTGTGTTGTGTTGACATTTCACACAAGTTCATTGCTTATTCACTCATCGTCTCACGCGTATGTGCACTGATGTCAACGTACGTTTCCACCTTTCATATTCACTACGTGAGCTATTACTGTGATTTATTTATTTTTTTTAAATATGACATAAAAATCTCAGTTTATCCCTTGAATTATTATATTTTGAAAAAATAATTTTAAAATTGTTTTCTGTTTTTTTTTTTTTTTTTTTTTTTTTTGGTTGTATTTTATTTATTTATTTATTCTGTTATATAATGTTGTGTGTGTTTTTGATGGGATGCAGAGCCGGACCAAAGTCAAGCAAAGTAAAGGAAGTGAATGGGCTGGAAAATTGTATGCAACTCGGCTGTGACAGGAAAGAAAGCATTAATACGGCACAACTTAGTAACCTCTAGTTCCTCTTTTGTCCTTTTTCAGTCCACCCAAAATTTCTCAATTTCCCGTCTCTCCATGTTTCTGTTTCAGGCGGAGCCATGCCGGCGCATCCTTTGTTTCTGCTGCTTCTCTGTGCTCTTCCATCTCTTGTTGTGCCCATACATAATTCATCAGCGGGAGGTAATTTGTGTGTCTGCGTGACTGTGTGTGGGATTGTGCGGCGTGCCATGATGGGGTGGAATGAAGTATGTGGAGAGCGCTGAGTGGAGCTGTGATTTGTCAGATAAATTGACTGTGTGTCCGTTACGTTGGCTGTTGTACATCAACATCATTACCATCCAAAGAAGCAGCCTCCGGCTTTGTTCCTGTTTGTTGTTTGACCAGGCTGTGCCATCATCCGGCCTCCGAGAGATGGAGGGATTCGATACCGAGGCCTGACTCAAGAGCAGGTAAGGAGAATGTTAGAAATACATTATTACACCATGCAATACCACCAGGAGTTTACTGATCAAGATTCTGTATGTGATACAGTATCTGACACAGCCCACACAGCATGGGTTTACAGTACAGTGGTGTGAAAAAGTGTCTGCCCCCTTCCCTAATGTATTTATTTATTTATTTTTTGCATGTTTGCCACACTTAAATGTTTCAGATCATCAAACAAATTGAAATATTAGTCAATGATAACACAACTGAACCCAAAATGCAGGCCATGTAGGTTTGACTTTTTTTCTCCCTAATAATAAAAATGTTTCATGTAAAAACTGCATTTAGTGTTCAGTTTTCATGCAAACATGCAAAAAACACTTTTTCACACCACCGTATACTATCATAAACAGTAGTCAGTTTCCCAAGAGGAGGGAGGGGGTCATACTCTGCTTCACAATGCCACAGCACATGTTGGAATTCATATTTCCCCTCAATGAACCGCAGCTCTCCCAGTGTCGACAGCAATCGTGCACGCTACTGGTGCTTGGCTGTAGACAAACAATTATCTTGCTCATCACTTCTGTTGCCATGTGTAGACAATAATGGCTGTGTGTTGACTAATTTTCAATGGATCGTACATCTATACTGCTGTACAAGTTGTACACTGACTACACTAAAGTGTATCCAAGATTACTTTTTACTGTATTGTCCCTAGATAAGATATACAGTCATAAACAGTAGTCATTTTCCCAAGGGAAGGGATATCACAGGGATGTTGGAATTAAAGTTTCTTCAATGAAACGCCACTCCCCAGTGCCAGCAGCACTTGTGTAGCCCACACTTGGCTGGGTGAGGTCCTGGCTGCCGTTGGTGTTCTCCAAAGTAGTCGAGACAAAATGACTCGACAGACACTTGATTGCCAGCGCCATATGGCGCAGCGTCTTATCCCGACGGACGCCCAAGGAGGGAAGGTAATGCATCATGTGGCCCTAATCACCCCCACGCCCCACCTCCACAGATCCGCAGCGTGCAGATCCTTCCAGTGGATTATGAGATCGAGTACATCTGCAGGGGCAACCGCGTGATCGTGGGACCCAAAGTCAGGAAGTGTTTGCCCAACGGCACGTGGACGGACATGTCGCAGCACAGCAGATGTTGTGAGTCCTCTTCCTCACACCCACGCTGCTTGTGAAACCATGTGATTGCTCATTCTACATTCAGGTTACCTTTGAGGTGCAGACGGATGCCAGGAAATGTCACATCAATATTTTATTTGGTCTTTATTCTCTTCATATTAAACGTCTGTGGGATTTATTCCCCCTTCGAGTCTACTAAATTAAAGCTGTGCTTTGTGCAAAAGCTGCAGATTGGACGCTAACAATGTGTTTACATGCCAGAGGGAAAGGCAACACACACACACGCATATTAGATCAAAAGAATTCATTTAAAAAGAGTGCAGTCATTTACAAATAAAAGACAAATACTAGAGATGCTCCATAGCGGCTTTCTTACCAATGTCCGATATGGTCCAGCACTTATTTACCGGTACCGATATCGGCAACAACACTCTTTGTGCAAAATAAGACAAATGCTGCAATATGCAATACATGTTATAGAAAAAGTGCCAAAGCACTCAGGAAGTGATATCAGATTAGATTTATGTCACGTTCTGCTTGACAGGTTGGACTTTGTGTTTTGGTTTTCCTTAGTTTTCACATTGTTTCCTGTTTTGCACTCTTACTTTGTTTTGTTTTTTTTGTTTCCTGTTTGGCACAATGTGCAGCTGCTTTGCGGTTGCTGTAAAGCGCGTGCAGCGGTACCTGTTTCTCATTAGGAGTCAGTGCTGCTATTTAGGTGGAGCTGCATTACGCATAAAGAGCAAAAGACACGTGAGTCATTGCAATTTATTTTTATTGTTCATTTTTTAAATGTATTTATTTTATTTTATTCGCGCAAATTACGTATTTACAATCCAAAAGTTATAAATAATTCTACACCGCGGAGATACTGAGCTTTACGCATTGCAGTGTTCCCTCGTTTAGCGCGGGGATAGGTTCCCAAAATACCCCGCAATGTTTTTTTGTATCCTTGTTAAAACATATTGCTCCTTCCGTCGTATTTTCCTCCTCCTTGTCCTACTCCTTGAACTGAAGGCTCATTTATTCTGTAATGGCGCCCTAAAGCCGGTTAGCTTCTTCTTCATTTTCATCTTTTGTTTATTGGCGGTTTGCAAGCAGCTCACACGGTTAGCTAGTTTGCTCACGACCGCCGACTACAATTGTGATGTGTCGGTCGAGAACAAATCGGCTCCAAGAGCCTGCTCGACGAAATGAACAACAGGGGCCGTTCGGAGCCAATTGGCAGCCAATTAGTCTTTTTTTTTTTCCTGTTTCAGGCGAATGTCAGTGGTCAAGATGTGTGGTGGCGTCTCTCTGTCCACGCTGAGCAGAGGGAGGGGCAGGGTTAAACACCAGTGAGAAATCTGCATGATGAGATTTGACCTATTCTTACCATTTTTCAATTTTTCTATTGAGATGGGTCTTTGTTTTTGTATTTTATAATGATGATATAATTTTGTAGCTGTTCATTGAGGTTAAAATAAATCCATTTAAATCATAAACATTTGATATCATGTATTTTTTACATTAGTATTTTACAAAATACACATTAAGACAACAAAATCTGAGTAGCCACTTGGGGGCCGAAAGAGCCGGATCTTTTTAGTGAGCCGATACAAAAGAACCGACTCTCTAAAAAGAGCCGAAATTTCCATCACTAGACCACAACAGGAAGGAGATTGGCTGATTGGCTCCCTCTACTGGTAGTTGTAGTAAATACAATAACAGACACATACAACAGAGCACCGATAGATCGCTCTAATGCGCCACAAGGCGCGTTCATACACTGTTAAAAAAAAAACATGCAAAATTGCACTTAAAAGGATCCACGAAGCAGTGAGTCCGCAAAAGGTGAACGGCGAGTGAACACTGTATGCATGAAAGGCAAAACATATGTAACACTTTGCAGTCATTGCAATTTATTTTCATTTTTATTTTTGTAACTCTAAAACGCTGTGGCAAATGTTTCTATATGTACAGTATGTATGCAGTGTGTAATGATTCTATAATGAGTCGTTTGGCAAGTCTTACTGCCACCTGCTTAACAGCATGGTTAGCGTGCTGCTTTTTGCATATTGTTAGCATTTCCAAGGTTATAATCGATGTGTGTTAGATGTTTCTTTCCTTACAGAGGAATAATACTAATAATACCGTATACATTCATATTTGAGCTGCATTCTCAAAGTCAATATTGTTATTAACTTGCTCGGTGCTAAATGCTATTATCAGCATAGCTTGCTTTGTGTGTTTATTTATTTTTAAATGTGTGTCGGCTCCTGTTTTGCAGTGTTGCTGTGTCCCCGCGTGTGGACGTCTCTGGAGAACGGTCAGGTGACGGTGAAGCCGCCGGGGCAACCGGTGGAGGGCACAGTGCTGCATTACAGGTGCCACGGCGGCTTCATGCTGGAGGGCAGGAACGCCAGCCATTGTACCAAACTGGGGAAGTGGGACACTCCCAAACCCATCTGCCTCTGTGAGTATCCCGCAAGATTCATCAAGTTACGGTTGTACAGCGATAAATTACCTTTAGCGCTTGTTTAACTTTAGCACAGGCAGTACACTGAAGGCTAAATCCCTAAAGTAAAATTGCCTTGGCTGTAATTACAGCATTTACGGCAGGGGTGGCCCGGGGGTCATTTGCGCCCCACGGCACACTAAAAGTAAAGTCAAATTATTTCGAGAAAAAGTTGTAATGAACTGAGGAAAAGTCATAATTTTCCGAGAATAATGTCGTAATATTATGAGGATAACTAACATCATTTTAGTAGCATATTAAAGAAAAAAGTCTTAATATTATGAGAAACAAACAAGTAAATTTGTAATTTTCTGGCCAAATAGAGTTGCTGAAAAAGGTTTAATGTTACAAGAATAAAGTTACAATATTATGGGAATAATGTCATCATTACAAGAACAAAATGAGAAGGAAACAACAGCAGAAATGGAGAAAACGGTTGGAATTTTACCGGAATTTACCGAAATGAAGTCAAAATGTTACAAGAAAAAAGGACAATTTTACAAGAATGAACTTGTAATATTACGTTGAAAAATAATGTCATTTTAGTAGCATGGAGTTGAAATATTACAGAAAAATATGCTTATTTTTAAATTTATAATATGACACTAAAACAAAACTAAGTATTTTTTTTTATTAGGTTGGGGAAATAGTCAAAATATTATGGGAATAAAGTCAAACTATTATGGTAAAAAGTTTGGACACCCCTGATTTACGGTAGATAAAATCTGGGCGTGTCTACTGTCCGACTGCATTTGAAAGCATCTGGATTTTGGTGAATAACGAGGCACGAAACAAAGAGGTGAAAGATTGCCAGTTGGTTATCAGAGTCGGCATGGCAACCAAGAAAGTTGCTATGGGAATGTTTGTATTAAAAAAGAAAAGGGCTTTCGGTCCAAGCAAGTTGGTTATGTAACCCATAAGAATGTAGCAAATGGAGGAATAGAGTCAAATAATGAATTAGTTGCATTCCCAGCGGCGCTTGGAGTGAGTCACATGTTTCTATTTATGTTGTGGCTTCGTCACGTCGTATCAGCCTTCTTGAGGGTCGTAGCTGTACACACACACACACACACACACACACACACACACACACACACACACACACATTAAATACAAAGAATGTGTGATGTTTAATCTTATATGTGTTATTTTAGTGGTATTGCTGTGAAATAGGAGTTATAGGAGAATCTAATATAACACGTTTTTAGCAAGTTGCACTGTCGCTGCCACCTAGCGAACAGAAATGACATTGCATTGTTTTCACATATTACAGAATATACGAGCATAACATTCGTTTTCTTTCTTTGCTTCCCTTTTTCCCTGCCAAAGATGACAAAAACGACACAGGTAAGAGATTTTACCTTCTTATTCCATCTATATTCAACTATATTTTTTGCATGTTTGTCACACTTAAATGTTTCAGATCATCAAACAAATATCAGAATATCAGTGAATGACAACACAACTGAACACAAAATGCAGTTTTTATGAGACTTTTTATTAAGGGTGAAAAAGAAAATCCAAAGCTACCTGGCCCTGTGTGAAAAAGTGATTGCCCCCTAAAGCTAATAAGGGGTTGTCCCCCCTTAGCAGAAACAACTGCAATCAAGCGTTTGTGATAACTTGCAATGAGTCTCTTCCAGCGGTGTGGAGGAATTTTGCAGAATTGTTGTCATTCAGCCACATTGGAGGCTTTTCCAGCATGAAGCACCTTTTTAAGGTCATGCCACAGCATCTCAATAGGATTCAGGTCAGGACTTGGACTAGACCACTCCAAAGTCTTCAGCCATCCAGAGGTGGACTTGCTGGTGTGTTTTGGATCCTGCTGGTGTGTTTTGGATCCTGTCCTGCTGCAGAACCCAAGTTGCTTTCAGCTGGAGGTCACCAACAGATGGTTAGACAATCTCCTTCAGCACAATTCATGCTTCCATTTATCACAGCAAGCCTTCCAGGTCCTGAAGCCGCAAAACATCCCCAGACCATCACACTACCACCACTGTACTGTTGGTATGATGTTCTTTTTCTGAAATGCGGCACACACGGGAGGCGACAAGCTACTGCAATTGGCTAAAGTCATCGCCAAGGTGTAGCAAACCATGCCCACGGGAGGCGAATTGCACGAGTCTCCCTGCAACCGGTGTTGATCGAGTACTCTTGCTAGTACCGGATCTTGCTAGTATTGAAGATAAACTTACATAAATGTCGTAAACTTACCCTGTATTTTTACTCTTGCACTGACGAGTTCCCATGCCGCTTTTTTTCTTTATATCTCTTAATAATCTCTTAATCATAAAACGTTTCATTTAAAAACTGTATTTTGTGTTCAGTTGTGTTGTCATGGACTAATATTTCCATTTGTTTGATGATCTGAAACATTGCATATGATAAACATGCAAAAAAATAAGTCAGGAGGGGGGCAAACACTTTTTCACACCACCGCATAGCCGTAAATGCGTTGTATAACCACAAGGGGGCAGCAGCGGTCTTTGAGAAGCCGGTGGTAACTGTCCACCAGGGGGCAGTGTGAGACGTAAGAACAGACGCATTGGGAACAAGTAAAAAAAACAAAAAAAAACCCAATGAAGCCCAGTCTAAAGGGAAGTAAAAGAAAAGTATGTAGTACCATACCAAATGTGCTCATCTGATTATTATATCAAATATGGACCAAAGTATTGGGACAGAACTCTTAATCAACCAGTAAATCAGAGGTTGGACTTAGTTAAGAGTTCTTAGTTGTCCCCTGAATGCTTATTTGTCGTCTTTTTCAAGATATTTTGGACAATTGTATGCTTCCACATTTTTGGAAACAGTGTTGTGCTTATGAAAGCGTCGGTGAAGAAGAACTAGAATAAAACTCACTGACGCGCATCAAAATGTTATCTAACTTTGTCATTGTCACTTCCTGTGGTTGGAACGGCCATATGTCCAAATACTTTACTTGACCTTTCTACGTAGTGTACATAACGTTGCGTGAATGTTGGATATTTGAAAGTGAAGGTAGGTATGAAGTACAACGTGTCCTGCTTGGAAGTGAGCGGCATCCAAGAGAGCTGGGAGTAAGAAGTTGTTTAACCAATCAAAGCGCTGAGAGGATCAGGACCATTGGCTCTGCTCATCAGCGTTTTAAAGTGAGCTCATACACACTAAAACCCTTTCCTCTCGCCAGCTAATTGTCATTCCCAAGCTGAGCGAGGATGGCGCCTCCTCATTTGATGGCCTCTAATTGTTCTGCTGAGACTAAAAAAAAAAAAAACAAAGAGGGGGCGGGATTCTGAGTTGTTGGGGGGGGGGGGGGGGGGTCTCATCCTGCAGAAGTTAGGCGCTTCTTAAAATAAATGAATTCATGTGGCGTTAACAGGCTATTTACACTTTTTTATGTTTTACTTCTTCTCATAAAACAACTACACCACTTTACAAGAGCAAGTGTCGCTAAGTGGGGATGGGCGTGAGACTTGGATTTATTTGGATGGATGTGATCAGTCTAATGTTTGTTTGCTGACATATGGGCATAACTGGGCTGTAATATCTGACAGAACCACCAGAGGGCGAAGTCAAATCAGGTCAAACATGTTTGCTGTCTAAACAGGTTGCAGTACGAAAACATACGACCATATTTCGACCAAAAAATAACCTTTTTGTACATTTTTGAAACCCATATACAGTCGTACACTGGCTCTGTTATCTTACGTGTATCTCGCGTCTAACAAACTAGTCCGTTTGCCCCGTACTGCATTGTTCCGTGAAATCGAGCGCCCAAACAAAGCACCCTACAAGTTGCTGACCCGCTGTAACCCGCCATGGGGCCAAAGAAAGCTCCGAGTGCCAGCAATTTGATAAAGAAAGTGAGAAACACTATTGAATTCGAGAAAGAGCTCATCACAAAGTACGGCGATGGCGTCCCGTCCGCCTCCTCCACGCCTACTCGCTGTCTTTGCCTATGAGAGTCTTCACTAAAGGTTAAAACGTTGTTAAATGTTCATTTATCCATTTCATTCCTCACTTATAATTATGTCACATTTCTGTGTGGATAACTATAAATATTCTCTACAAAATGTATTTTTTGTTATTATTTGTAACTCATTCAATCCCAGCCATTTTTTAAAATTCAGTAACGGCCATTTTAGACAATTTTGACTGATTTTTCAAGGCACACAGAATTTTGTGTTCTATGGCTATAGAAACATGGAACCTACCAAAAGAAAGGTTAGACTCTCGTCTTTCATCAGAAAAAAAGTCAGTAGAACATAGGTAAGTTTCAGGAAAATATCTAAAACAGGAGAAACCCAGCTTTTTGTGAAAAGATACATTTCAAGCATAACTTTCACTTTCATGCAATTTTTTTTGCTTTTGTGACAGCTCAAATATCGAAACAACTGCACCACAACATAAACAACACAAAAGAAGGGTTGATTCACATCAACATAACAATTTATTTACAAATATAACACCATGAGCTATTTACAGTTCTCACATTTGGAACTAAACTGTGTGTGCACTCGAGCGCGCACATGCATGCGTTAAGATTTCCCTAAAATGCGTAACCTTCGGCATGGCACACTCCTCCATGCTCTCTCACTTCCTCCCCGCTGTCGAGTGTGTTAATACTTGTACATGCAAAAGATCCACGCTGCGCTCTTATCGAGTGCACTTCTGCCACCCTGGGGCCGTTTTTATGGCTTAAAACGGCTTCAAAAGTGACGTCTTTTATTGTGCGCTTGCGTCGTCAGCTCTTTTTGCCAAATAGTTATTAAAATTGTTATTTTGTAAAAAGCCTAAAAAAAAAAACCCTCACATATATGCATATTTATTTAATTCTATTTTAATTTTATTTTGTGTTGTTATTATTAGTTATTAGTATCAACAATTCAGCCTTTCTTTTTCTTGATTATAGAAGTTGTTATGATATTATTTTAAAATAATTTTATTTGATGTATTATTATTGCATTTAAAAAATGTAATTGTTATATGAATTATATTATCATTACTCTAAAGGTATTAAAATGCAGTTATTAATTAGTGCTACTGTGAATTATCACCATACACGGTATTACAGTATCCTGTTGTAATGCTGTAATATATTTATGAAAAAGTACATTGTAATCTACAGTATATACATACATTAGTCAAATTTTGTGTACAAAATAACTTAGAATGCTCATAAGGATAAGCGGTATAGAAGATGGATGGATGGAATTTCCTGATAATTGATCAAATGCCAAAAGTAGTAGCAATTCAATTGACTGCCTCGTGTGGCTGAAAGGAGTACTGCAGTTGTGTTCACCAAAATAGTAAGTCAACAAGCCAACTGAAGGAATGTCGCTTATCGTATTCCATGATGTTGTTTCGAAACACCGACCTCCATCGTTAAAAAAAGTCTCAAATGTCACAGAGGGAATGGGACAAAGTCAGCAATTAAGAGAGCGGCGTTTCCTCAAATAGAAATCTCCATCTCCTGTCTCGCCGCTGACCTTCCGCCACTCCATGCGCCATCACCGCCACCCACTTCCCGCCTCCCCGGCGGGGGAAAGGTCAGCCCTTGCCCCGCTCCTGTCTGCGTCAGCCGTGCCCAACACGCACCGCCGCAACATTAGGTACACTTGCGTCATCTGGTAGGAAAATTCAGCCTTTGCAAAGATAACCATGCTCACTTTTAAAATATTTCTGTTGATCTACATTGCTAGATATGTCAAGATTAAAAAAAAAAAATTATATTGAATTAAATAACAGTAAATAAAAAAAAAATACCAATAAAAAAAAAAGGTGTGTGTGGTCAAACAAAAATCAGCAAAGTACTTTTTTCTTTGAAATGACATTTGCCTTCAGGTATAATAATTGACATAGTAGCAAGAAGTCAATATATAAAACATACGTTTCCTTTAATGTAACACATTTTTTTGACACGCGATTACTGTGCGCACGTCCTGTTTGACCCTCGGCCCACACCGTAGTTTGAGGAAACGCGGCGGCGTGGCAGCTGATGTGAAGTCAGCTGCAACAAATATCGACTGGAAACAGGCAAAGATGCCTCTCTCGACAAGACCAAAGTTTTTGTGTCGCTGTGAGTCAACTTGTCACGAAGTACGTCGCCGGGAAGAAGGGAGAAGGTACTGGTGCACTGCAGGTATTCTTTTTATGGTCAATTTTTGCTTTAAACGGCTAGCTGAAATCTGGTCTAGGAGCTGCTAGGTACGGACAGGCATAGCCGAGGACAGCTATTTGGGGGCTTGTGTCAAATAGCATTAGCTCTCGCCAGCGTTAGCATCGCGCTGGCTGGTCACGGGGAAAGATTTTCAACACACACGTCACATACGTACATTATAGAGATCTGATTTATCTTATTTATTGTTTATTGTGCAAAACTATGACAGGAACAACATCAAATTAAAAGCGCTAAATGAATACAGAGCCACCATCCGCCAGGACTAGCCTGCAGGACTTGGTGCGTCCACATCAGCACTCAATAACGTCACCAAATATTACCTTTATGCATTTTCACGTAGTATCAGCATTTGGGACCAAATATGAGGTGAAAGAAAAAACAGAAAAATAAAAGTAGTTTTATCTGTGCATCGTGGGAGACGATGCATTGCAAAGTTCAGTGGTGCTTTCAAGGGCCGTGGAACAACGTGGAACAAGTCGCCGCTCGCATTAAACATGCAAATATTGTGGGATTCCTAACTATACTTACTTTTTGAATAAAGCAATGGCCCATATTTCCAAAATTTGTATCCCTTTACAAAAACAAATGGATGTCGTTTTTTTACAAATTATTTTATTGTTGTGTTTTTTTTTTTTTTTAATCATTGCACTTGAATGTTTCCCACGGCCCAGTGATTGGGCACCCCTGCCTTACAGCATGCTTGGGTCTGTGATACACTCTTTTGCACATTTGGAAATCCCGTAAGGGTGACACTTTTATACAATTGTCTTCTTTATTTTACAATGTACGACTACCGTCTACATCGACAAATGTTGAATCATATGGAATCGTATTGTTTGTACGTTGGTTCGAATTGTTATATTATTATTATAGATAAAATAATTATTTCTGTTACTGTAGACAAAACGTGATTAAATATTTGAATAGATTTATATATAGTGATTAAGTATGAGTTACTGTGGACAAAATGTGATTAATCATAATTAAATATTTTAATCGATTGATATATAGCAAGTAAGTATGAGTTACTGTAGACAAAATGTGATTAATCATGTTTAATCTTTTAATCAATTCATATATAGCGATTAACTATGAGTTATTACATAATTACATTTCTTTGCTAGCTTTGATTCTACAACCTTATAGAGAGGCGCGTGGTGCCTTAAATTGAAGTGACCTTTATGGTCACCTGCCCTAAAATGCCACAGCACTTAAGTTTACCAAACTATTCAAAACAGCCCCCTGGATGATGCGGCTCTACACACTACAGCCGCCATAATAAACATCTAACGACATTGTTATCTCTGAAAAGTGAGCATTATTAGCTTTGAAAAGGCAGAATTTCGGACGCCGCATCTCAGGTGTACCTAATAATGTGGCTGCTGATAGCAAACTGTAGGACCAGCGAGCGTGCGGCGCTTTTGACACTGCAGAGCATTGGCAGACTGCAGTGCACTGCAGTAAGCAGCGCCAAGCCAAGTTACTTGAAAGTGTTTTTTGCATCCTAACACAGGTTTAAAGGTGCCAGCGTGAGCAACGCCCAAGCCTGCATTTTTGCAACCTTTGAGACAAAGTCCTACGAGCAGCCACCTGCCTCCGCAGGGCGGGGGGCCGCTTAAAAAAACAAAAAAAACACTGTGCCCAATGCTGTTGCATCACTCCAGTAAAGCTGTAGCTAAAGTTCAGCGCTGAATAATTGATGGTGCGTTGGCTTGGTCGCAGGGCGGCAGCGAGCATGAGGAGGAGGTGGAAGGCAAATGCCAGCGCATGATGATGGCGACGCTCACCTTCGCCATGCGAGGCCTTGTTAGCGGCTAGTTGGGAGCACGCTCAGACAGCCACATCATAATGAGGTTTGGCTAATGAAGCGTGCTGGTATCGGAGCGTCTAACCGCACAGGGGTTTTCATTTTGACTTCAGATGTAATTGTCTTCTCCAACGGCGCTGGAAGTCATTTTTAAGAGGCAGCTTGGAAGCCAACGCCGCAATCACAGCCTGTAACGAGGACGGCGAGGATGAAATTCAATAAAAATGGAGTCGGAACAGCAAAACATACAGTAGCATATGGAACGTCTTTGTCAGAGAATTGACTGTTTTCACGTTTGCGTCTTGCATTTAAATATTCAATACCTTAACTAAACTTGTTTTATTATTGAATTTTACTCTGCATTCACATGCATTTCCACTGTTTTGCGCCCTCACGTCATAAAACAACACAGTTTTACTGCAACTTTCCTGGCTTTGAGGATTATTGCTGTTCATTTCTATTGTGCGATGTGGCGGCGGTCATTCATAACTGGTGGGAGGAGTGGCTGTGTTGATGGTACGTCTACGTTGCGCGTGCTTGGCCATGAGCCAGCTTACCTTTGCTTTGAATTGGTACATTATTATGCAAGGTGGCTGTGTGGAATAACCCTTAAAAGGTCCTGGGGACATTTTTTTTCATCTTTAAACCCCTTTTGGTTCTGTCTATGATCGAGTATAGGTGAAGTTTTACAATTGTCATCTCCGCTTTTTAAGTGAGGCTTCTGTACCGTGGCAAAAAGTTACACATTTGTTCCCAGTGTCAAAAATGTCCCCAAAACAATATTTATTACACATTTATCTTAATGTTAACTTATGCAATCCGTTGTTAACATTTGTGTTTGGGCTACTGGATTTCAACTTGTAATTGTTATAATTGTCCACCAGATGGTTCTGCTTTCCCCCCATTTAAAGCATGCAGCAAAATTCCACGTTTGTCAGGGGTGTCCAAACTTTTTCTACCGAGGGTCAAATACTGAAAAATCAAAGGAGGCGGGGGGCCACTGTGATATTTTTGTATTTTTTTTCTATTTTGTTAAAAAAAAAAAGTTCTTGCATAGATCAGCGGTGTCCAAAGTGCGGCCTGGGGACCATTTGCGACCTGCGGCTGTTTTTTATTGGCTAAAAATATAATTTGACCAGAAAACTAAACAAAATAACAACAGGAAAGAAAAGGAAAATCTGCAGTAATTTTACAAATATTAAGTGAAAAGTGTTAGATATAATCTAACAAGAAAATGTTGTAATTTTATGGGAAATAATGCTGTAATATTATGAGTAGAATATTCTATTGTTATTTTAGTAGCATCAATGTGAAAAATTTATTAAAAAAGGCTTCTTTTTCTTTCAGTCGCAATATCTCAAACAAACAAACAACAATTAAAGTTGTAATTTTTGGAAAATTAGGTTGTGGAGTAAGTTTTATATATAATGTTACAAGAACAAAGACAATATTATGTGAATAAAGTCCTAATTACAAGAAGATAGTTGGGGGGAAAAAATACTGTATCAGAAATTGAAAAAACAGCTAATAAGATATAAAAAATAAACTTGTCATATTATGAAGAAAAATTATGTTATTTTGCTAGCATAGCCTTGAAATATTCAAGGAATTACTTTTTTAAAAGTTGTAATATGATAAACAAACAAAACAAAATAAAGTTGTAATTTTTGATAAATTAGGTTGGGGAAAAAGTTGTAATATGATGAGAATAAAGTCAAAATATCATGGGAATAAATCCATAATATTACCAGAAAAACATTATGGAAGATTATTTAAGAAAAAAGTTTAATTATTTGGAAAATGAAAAAAAAAAAGTTGGAAAAAAGGGCAAAGGCCATCTTCTTCTTTTCCTTTCGGCTTTTCCCTTCAGGGGTTGCCACAGCGAATCAATTGCCTCCATCTAACCCTGTCTTCTGCATCCTCTTCTCTCACACCAACTACCTTCATGTCCTCTTTCACTACATCCATACTAATACTAATAATACTTCATACTAATGATACACTTTGTCACCTATATTACAAAGTTGAGATGCACTTGTTTCTTGGGATATACATTACTTGTTAGTTGCTTTACACAATATCAAAATGGCCCTTGTGTAACCCGCCCTGTTTCGCACCTGCCCGCACCGGGGCTCAAACACCTTCGTAATGGGAGGCGAGGGCCCTGACCACGCGACTAAAAGCCCCACTGTCGGCGCGTGTTCAGCGCAACTCTTGAGGCAGAGGGAGTGAGGTTTACCAACGTACACTCCGTTACACTTGCATTCTTTCATTTTTCAGTATGTGGCCCTGGAAAAGTTTGGACACCCCCGCTGTAGTTATATATACCCTACTGGTCAAAAGTTTTCGAACACTTCAATTTCTGTGGAGGAAAAAGCTACATTTTGAAGTGTTAAGATGGTCTGTCTTTCTTCATTGTTAATTAATTTTTTCTTGCCATTTTGTAGCAACAAATGACTTCCTCCGGTACAATGCTGTTCAACTGATGTTCACGAGGGTACAGTGCCACAGTGTGTTCCGAACACTGCTTTTAAGCAGACAGAGGCGGTAGTAAGTACTTCAAAACTTGGAGCACCTATAGGAATGAGTTGCACCGACTGCCACGGCTCGATCAACCTCCATTTCTGCACAACAGCTTTAAATTGTTGAAGCAGGCCTTTTTGTATCATTCTGAAATACACATTGTTTTTCAGTTTTGGGTAACCTTACCTTTTTTATTTTTAAACCTCTGGCGCTTCACCACTTACCTTTGTACCATTTCAAGCTAGTCATTGGACTTGAACCACTTGAATTTCAATAAATAACTGAAAAAATTGGGGTGTTCTAAAACTTTTGACCATGTACATCACAATAAAATGTAACAAAAATAGGAAAATCAACAGTAATCTTTCAAGAATAAAGTGAAAGTATGAAATTCCGACTTCTTTCTCATTAGATTAAATTAAATCTCTTAAAGGGATACCGTGTTCCCTCGCTACAGCCCGGTCCACCTTTCTGTTTTTTTGTGTTTTTTTGTGCGTATGAATGCTGTTACAGGCCGAGCCTGGCCCTTTAAGAATGTATATAAATACATATACGTATTTAAAGACAAAGCTTTGAGTTATTATTAGTTATTAGTTATTATTAGTTACTCATGTCACCATTTCAGCTTTTTTTTCTTTACATTGTGACTTTTTATTGCTTTTTAATTAGTCCAATGTGCCACGGACCGCAAATGGCCCCCGAGCCACACTCTGGACACTGCTGATTATGTAAACATATTTGAGGGGTTTTCGCTCTTAAAAAAATCCTCAAAACATAATTTATATTTGATAATACAAACAGTACCTTGAAAAAATTGACTCCTTTAAAGTGGAAAAAACTATGAAAATGCAATATTTTCACCGCCGTTTTGAGAAGCTGACATATTTTGTCCTCAGGGCTTTAAGTATGAGCTTTTTTTCTTTTTAAAAATGTGACACTTTAGACAAATAATACATGAAAATCAATGTTGCTACCAATCGTTGAGCCACCGGACCTAATAGTGTGCGATCCAAGTAGCGATAAGATGCTTGTGCTAGTTTTTCTTGACAACGTGACATCACCGGCTAGTGGCCTGGCGTGCACGTTGCAGCGTTTTCATTTGTTTTGATGCCTTTCCAACCGGGGTCGCGCAGGCAACAATAAAAATACAAATGAAAAACGCTTTTCAGGGAGATGTCTCTGCCTGAAACTTGCTGTTTTTACTCGGATGCGCGTGAACGGAAGTCAGCTTGGAGGTGCAATTGGCGGCCGAAAGATGACACAATAGTTCAACTCTGAGGGGATATCGCCGAGACACCCACTGCCTACCACTCGTCCATCTTGCACACACACACACACACACACACACGCACAGAGTGGTGATGAAGTGTATCAGTCGCAGCTTCCTCTTCCTGCTGCAAATCTTGTCATGTGTTTGAACGCGGCAGACTTTGCAGGGGGAGATGCTGCCTGCTGCTATTTCCACCACGTCTCTCTCTCTCTTTTCTACACTCTTTATTTGTCAGGGAGGAAGGGGGAGGGTGGACGTTGGGGGGGCTCCCGATCATCAGCACTGAGCGCCGGCTCTGGTGTCTCATTCGCGCCCGCTTCTTCTTTTTTGTGTGCGCTTAAAAGTCGTCAAGCTCCGACTCGACATTTGTGATTGATTTATTGCACCGGGAGGCTTCTTATTTTTTCCTTGTCTAAATTGGAGTGGCTTGCAGAGTAACAGCATCCTCATGTGTTTTGGACTTTTGGAAATTTTGAGTTCAGGTTCGATCTTCTCCGAGTGAAGCCATGCCGGGGATGAGCGTGTGTCCTCCGCGGCTGGTTCGCACATCTCGCGGCCATCCGTCCACCTTGCTCCGGGCGTCTCTGACCGTCATTTCCCTCTTCTTCCTCCTCCTCCTCCTGTGGCCGCGGCCGTGCGCAGGAAAGAAGAAGCTGTATATCGGCGCTCTGTTCCCCATGAGTGGAGGCTGGCCGGGCGGACAGGCGTGCATGCCCTCCGCGCAGATGGCGCTGGACCTGGTCAACAACCGGAGTGACATCCTGCCGGACTATGAGCTGGAGCTCATCCACTACGACAGCATGGTGAGTTCAAAACTTGTCTTTTTAAAATGTATTATGCATGGCTATCAGACTGTTTTACATATGCACATTACGTCTGGTCACTCCAATGCAAGAGCTGTGCCTTTGCAAAGATATTAATGCTCACTTTGAAATGAATATGTTTATGATGGTGCTTGTATCTTGGCAGTGGTGTACAACTGTTTTGGTGGCACTTGCAGTTAATAGGGTCAAAATATTCAAAACAGCTCCAAGTGTCATGCAGCTGCATACAGTAAACTACACAAAAAACATAATCAAAAGTGAGCACTTGTGTTATTTATCTTGTATTGCCTCGCTTTGGATTTTGTGTGCCAAAGAGGAAGCCACAAGTGACCTCGTCAATCAAACATGAGCGTTAGCGTTACCTGACTGGATTTTGTGTGCAGGAGTACCTAACACGGTGTCCAATCAACACTGAAGGCGCAGTGGTCCGTACGAGATGGTGACAAACGGATAAACCCGGTTTCACTTGTAAGAACCCAGCAAGTATAACCAGTCTGGCGCACGCCCGGGGTTCGAACCATGGTCCACCGAATTTGAGTCAAGAGCGCTACGCATCAAACTAAAAGCCTGTCGATGTCCAGCACAACTCTTCAGGCTTCAGAGAGTGAGGTTTACTCACACAGCCATCCCTGCTGGCATCCGTAACACAATGACCCTAAAAAATATACAGACCCTTTCCAAAAAATTTGAATGTCATGGAAAAGTTGTTTAATTTCCATAATTCCATTCAAAACGTTAAACTTTCATAGATTATAGATTCAGGGCCCACAATTTAAACGATTTCAAGTATGTATTTGTTTATTTTTATGTAATTTGGGCTTCCAGCTCATAAAACCCACGAAAACAGGAATTCAAAAAATTAAAATACTGTGAAGAAACATTTACTTCTCAGTTTTTGCAGGAAAAAAAGAAATAAGTTAGGATCACGTCAATCAATCAAAATATGGTACTTTCAAAACGATATGTCAATCTTCAATACTTGGTTGGGAATCCCTTTGCCTTAATCACTGCCTCGATGCCACGTGGCATTGAAGCAATCAGCCTGTGGCATTGCGTTATGGAAGCCCAGATTTCCTTGATGCTTGCCGTCAGCTCTTCTTTGTTGTTGGGTCTGGTGCCCCTCATTTTCCTCTTGAGAATACCCCATAGATTCTCAATGGGGTTTAGGTCCGGTGAGTTGGCTGGCCAGTCAAGCACTGTGATGGCATGGGCATCAAACCAAGTTTTGGTGCTTCTGGCGGTATGGGCAGGGGCCAGGTCCTGCTGGAAGATGAAATCTGCATCTCCATACAGATCCTCAGCAGAAGGAATCATGAAGTCCTCTAAAACATTCTGGTAGACTGTTGCGGTGACCTTGGATTTAAGAAAGCAGAGTTTACCAACACCTGCACCGGACATTGCACCCCAAATCATGACGGACTGTGGATATTTCACACTGGACCTCAGGCAGCTTGAGTTCTGTTCCTCACCCGTCTTCCTCCAAACCCTTGGACCTTGATTCCCAAATGAAAGGCACACTTTACTTTCATGGGAAAAGAGGACCTTGGACCACTGGCCAACAGTCCAGTCCTCCTTCTCCTTGGCCCAGTGGAGACGCTTCCTACGTTGACTCAGGTTCAGGTTCAGAAACGGCTTGACCCGAGGAACCCGACAGTTGTAGCCCATCTCCCGGATGCGTCTGAATGCCTCGTTCCACTCTTTCTGGATCTCTGCCAGATTCTTGAATCTTCCCTGTTTGATAATCCGCTGAAGCCCACGGTCATCTCTTTTGCTGGTGCATCTTCTCCTGCCACATTTTGCCCTTCCTCTAGACTTTCCATTGATATGCTTGGACACAGCACTCTGTGAACAACCAGCCTCCTTAGCTATGAACTTTTGTGGCTTACCCATCCTATGGAGGGTATCAATGATGGTCTTCTGGCCAGTTGTCATGTCTGCAGTCTTCCCCATATTGAACCGAAATGAGACAATTGAACCAAACTGAAGCAATTTAATGACACCTGGGGAAGCCTGTGCAGGTGATTTGAGTTTAGTAGATGATTAGTGTGTGACACTCAATTTAAAACATTCATGCCCTGCAAAATTTGGGCTGATTTCTTCACAGTATTCTAATTTTTTGAATTCCTGTTTTTGTGGGTTTAATGAGCTGGAAGCCCAAATTATGTAAAAATAAACAAATAAATACTTGAAATCATTTCAATTGTGGGCCCTGAATCTATAATCTATGAAAGTTTAACTATTTGAATGGAATTATGGAAATTAAACAACTTTTCCATGACATTCTAATTTTTTGGAAAGGGTCTGTATGTTAAAATGTTCAAACGATCCCGTTAGGTATTGGGCAGAGTGTCCTGTATGGGACGTGGGCACATCCGCAAAAACATGCATGTTAGGCTACTTGGAGACCCTAATTTGTCCACAGGTGTCAATGCTTGGTTGTTTATATGTCTCTTGTGATTGGCTGGTCAACAGTCCAGGGTGTACGCCACCTCTCGTCCTCCAAAAAGTCAGCTGGGATAGGCTCCAATCTACCCCCGTGGCCCTAATGAGGATTAAGCGGCATAGAAAATGAATGAATGAAAAAGGATGCAAGGTTGTTATGTATTTTGTTATGTCCTTTGATTTGTCGGCATGGCATCAGCATTTTGGAAACCCCAGTAGATTCTATCTATGGTAGAACCTCGGTTTTCGACATGAATCCTTTCTATGAGGTCTTACTCTAATCGAAACGTATGAAAACCAAAGCAATTTTTTCCATAGAAAATCATGTACTGAATCCCTCCCAGACGTATGAACAAAAAATGCACCTTATCGAGAAAATAACAGTGTTTCTCACCTTCTTGGTCAAAGTTGTGGGACATGGAACTTTTTTGGGCGTTCTGGTGGCTTGGTTTACAGCTGTAATAAAAAATAAAAAGCACACAGTGCACTCAGAAATGCGCAGTGCGCTTGAACGCCTCATCAGCACAGAACGCACAGTGCTTCCAAGGAGGAAAGAAGAAGACAAATACAGAGTTGTTCATCGTTCTGAGTCACCACTATGATATACATACTGTATATACGTACATATACAGTCATGGAAAAAATGATTAGACCACCCTTGTTTTGATCCACCATTTTAATGCCTGGTACAACTAAAGGTACATTTGTTTGGACAAATATAAAGATGATAACAAATATAGCCCATAAGAGTTTTAATTCAAGAGCTGATATCTAGCAACTTCCATGCTTTTCTTGATAATAACCAACATCACTTCAGTTCTTACATGAATAGCTGAGCTATTTTTGTTGTCATTTTTATATTTGTCCAAACAACGGTACCTTCAGTTGTATCAGGCATGAAAATGAACAAGAAACTGAAGGAACAAGGGTGCTCTCATCATTTTTTCTATGACTGTATATACTGTACATATATGTTGTGTGAGATACAGTGGTGTGAAAAAGGGTTTGTCCCCTTCCAGATTTATTATTATTTTTTGCATGGTTGTCACAATTAAATGTTTCAGATCATCAAACAAATGTAAATATTAGTCAATGACAAAACAACTGAACACAAAATGCGTTTTTTAAATGAAACTTTTTATTATTAAGAGAGAAACACCCCCCCCCCCCCCCCCCCCCCCCCCCAACCGACCCACCCCTCTATAAACATAACATAACTGAGATTAATTGAGATCTATCACTGTGGAAAAGGTTATAAAGCCATTTCTAAAGCTTTGGGACTCCAGCCAACCACAGTGAGAGCCATTATCCACAAATGGCCAAAACATAGAAAAGTGGTGAACCTTCCCAGGAGTGGCCGGTCAACCAAAATGACCCCAAGAGCGCAGCGACGACTCATCCAAGAGGTCACAAAAGACCCCACAACAACATCCAAAGAACTGCAGGCCTCACTTGCCTCAGTTAAGGTCCGTGTTCATGACTCCACCATAAGAAAGACACTGGGCAAAAACGGCCTGCATGGCAGAGTTCCAAGACCAAAACCACTGCTGAACAAAAAGAACATTAAGTCTGCAGTCAAAGACCCTTTGGGACCCATTGCATCTGGTGTAAAAGTAACACCACATTTCAGAAAAAGAACATCATACTAACAGTAAAATATGGTGGTGGTAGTGTGATGGTCTGGGGCTTTTTGCTGCTTCATGACCTGGAAGATAAATGGAACCATGAATTCTGCTGTCTACCAAAAAATCCTAAAGGAGAATGGCCGGCCGTCTGTTGGTGACCTCCAGCTGAAAGCAACTTGGGTTCTGCAGCAGGACAATGATCCAAAACACACCAGCAAGTCCACCTCTGAATGGCTGAAGACTTTGGAGTGGCCTAGTCCAAGTCCTGACCTGAATCCTATTGAGATGCTGTGGCATGACCTTAAAAAGGTGCTTCATGCTGGAAAAGCCTCCAATGTGACTGAATGACAACAATTCTGCAAAATTCCTCCACAGTGCTGGAAAAGACTCATTGCAAGTTATCACAAACGCTTGATTGCAGTTGTTGCTGCTAAGGGGGGACAACCCCTTATTAGCTTTAGGGGGCAATCACTTTTTCACACAGGGCCATGTAGCTTTGGATTTTTTTCTACCTTAATAATAAAAAGTTTCATTTAAAAACTGCATTTTGTGTTCAGTTGTGTTGTCATTGACTAACTGCCACCTTTATTATATTATATTTAAATTTATATATAATTTTACATTTGTTTGATGATCTGAAACATTTTAGTGTGACAAACATGGAAAAAAAGATAGAAACCAGGGAGGGGGCGAACACTTTTTTACACCACTGTGTGTGTATATATACTATATATATATATATATATATATATATATATTATATATATATATATATATCATACAAACCAACAAATCAATAACTTCTGTTTGTTTAACGTAACATTTGTCATTTTTTTGGCAAATTGCACATTATTTTTCATTTTTCAGTGACTAGTTGAAGCAAATTGGATTGCAATATGAATACATATATTGTATTAACTACAGCACGCTCCATAGTCTCACACTTATTTATGATCAGTGCACCCCGCTGCCCCCACGCACACGCCCGATCGATACCTCGAGGCCCCTCATTAGTCCCATCGGCGTCTGCTGCGCCGAAAGAGCAAACACACCTCCTACTTGCGGCTCATCAATCATTAATCATGGTGGCATTTGAAAATGTCAGCCCATAACTGTAAGTCATCCAGTCGCTGCCCCGGGTTACCATCCAAGATGCAACAGTTTGATCACACCGTAGTGCCCCCAGTGCAGCACCGTCAATATATCAGGGGCAAGACAAAGTGGACAGGCCTGCAAGCAGTTAATTCTTGCTACTAGCTTTATTGTGATTGGTGAACATGGCTCTGCATTGGTATGCTCTTAAAGAGAATAGCAGTACGAGTGTGTGTGTGTGTGTGTGTGTGTGTGTGTGTGTGTGTGTGTGTGTGTGTGTGTGTGTGAGGGAGAGAGTTGGCATGGCAACACAGTCACTCTCCAAGCAAAGCACATCAGGTTTGAAAGCGTGTGCAGATGAAGGCTGCGGATGCATGCGGCACGTGAGTGTGTGTTGCTCAGCACAGCATCCGCCGCCAACGTAAAGCTAAAACGATTCCATGCTGCAGATTCACCGGCGATTGGAGAAGGTGGCTCGCTTGTCGTGTTCCAGGAATCGCTGCTGCTGCTTGCCGCCGCCTCCGGCTGGAGAAGCACACACGATGCACACGACGTCCTGAATAGACGGAGGCTGCTTTGTCTCCACCTCCGTGCTTAATTCCTTGAATTAAGTCAAGGAGCGGATTTATGGCTGTGGCTCCCACAGCGTGTTTGCAATGAGGCTTCCGCCTTCTAATTGCACTAAACTTTCTCACATGGCCTGAATTGTAATGAGCATCTTAACCCTGCCTCAGGAAGAAAAGCCATTAGACCAAAAGGGATTCATTAGCTGTAATATTTCCATCCACTTATTAGCACTCGCAGCACATTCCTCTTTGGACGAAGAGCAAATACTGTATTCATCGGTCTTGGTTTAACCGCGAGATGACGGAGCAACTGGTACTCTTGTTTGCTTGCATCTCAGCATCAAAGTTAACTTGGGAATGCATGAAACACACGAGGCAAGAAATGAATGCATCACAGCATATCATAGCAATCCCCACACTATGCAAATATGTCCCCAAGTGGCTAAAGCGTGTAATAAGATCGTGAGAAAGCTCAATTCTCAGCATTCACACACAGCAGTTAGTTGACATGCGATATTATTGTGAAGTCTTGCCTCCCAGCAGTCATGCATTATATATCCTTGACACGCAGCGGGGTTAGCGTTGCGCTCACACACTATTGTATTTTTATTGGCACCCGTCATCAGCGTGAAAGCTTGTCTCGCAGCATTGGTGCAAGTATTTAATAAGACACAACATGATTCATTTGCGTGCGAATGTTTTACTCTCAGCGTTCGTAAAACATTTTCGACACACAGCAGGATCGGCGTGAGTGCCTGATTCGACGCATTTGCACAGTATTGGGTTTTTAATAGGGCAGTCAAATGACTAAAATTTCTAATCAGATTAATCACTGTTTTTAAATGAATTAATCATGATTAATCACCAGCAACTATATTTGAAATATGCCCATTTTTACCTTTTTTAATGAACAGAAAGATTCCTGACAGGACAGGATTATATGTATTTGTATGTATTAACAACGCCAAATGACCTGAATATGTCCATCAAGCTAAAAATACCACACAGGTCTAAAAATCTATTTAGACACTTGACATTAGTAGTAGAACATTGAAATCACACTTTAAACCCTGTTATTATGAGCAATGAGGGGTTGCCTTCAAAGACATCATGTAATGTAAGATAAATGTACTTGTTTTCACTGTATTTTCCAGCAATACTTATATATGGCAAATTGGACGTCCGAATTAAGAGTTCCGAAGTGAGTGATAAGAATATCCACTACATGTTTATTTAAACGCACACGCGCACACACACACGCACGCATTATAAACCTGTTTTCGTGGTGTTCGGAGTGTCCCTGAATGCATCAGGCGGTCTTGTAATGAGAATGAGGAAGTGTGGTTCCCAGGAAGAACGGACCACAGACGTGTGTGAGCTGGGAGATGCATACAGTGTATGGTGCCGGGATTGCTCTGCTGTTGATGCGTTCAGGTCAGAATGAAGTTGTAAAAGAGCGCAGACTCTGTGTGACTGTGTGGGGACTGGGGACTGTGCTTTGGAGCACAGTGGAGAACTACGTCTGCCGTCATAACAGAGAGGTGCGCTTACTCCGTTGCGCGTGCGTAGTTCATGAAATACATTAGTTCTCGCCGTCAACTCATTTTTTTGACAGCCCTCGTTTTTACACAAAATGACATTAGTGTCGATGCGCGTGTCGCAGCACTCACAATATTGTTTCGTGCCCCACAGTATGAGTGTGAATTCTTATATTGAAATGAGCATTCGTGTACATCAGGGGTGTCTAAACTTTTTCCACCGAGGGCCACATACTGAAAAATGAAAGGATGCAAGGGCACATTGAGACATGCTAAGAAACTATATTGTATATGTAGCCCAAGAAAAACTGCATCCCAGCTGACTTCGGGTGACAGGCGGGGTGCACCCTGGACTGGTTGCCAGGGCACATATAGACAAACAACCATTCACACTCACATTCATACCTATGGACAATTTAGAGTCGCCAATGAACCTAACATGCATGTTTTTGGAATGTGGGAGGAACGGGGAGAATCGAACTCAGGTCTTCCCGATCTCCAAACTGTGACTATTTTGGCCAACATGCTAACCACTAGACCAGTGGTCCCCAACCCCCGGGCCGCGGGTCATTTGTTACCGGGCTGCACAGAAAGAAAAAATAATTTCCATGTTGTTTTATCTTGAAAAGTGGCCGGATTCTCTCTGTTACATCCGTCTCACTTGACGCATGCCCATTGTGGGTGTGCTAACTTTATCTCATGCCGCACAGATAGACTACTACTGTATTTTTACCATTTTTCTTTCACCTCATATTTGGTGTCAAATGCTGATACTATGTGGGAATGCATAAAGGTAAGTTTGATGGCTTATTGAGTGCTAATGTGCACATTTGTCTGAAGTTAATTCATGCTAGCGCCCTGCCTTTTAGCACACACGTCAAACAGCCATGTAATCATCTCTCTGAAAACACTTGGCTGGAACTTGAACTGGTGGATGGTGGGTCGCCATTCATTTTGTGCTTTTAATTTGATGTAATTCAAGTCTTAATTTTACACAATACATCATAAATAAGATAAGTTAGATCGCTATAATGTACAAAATTTTCTGTTTCAACTTTCTTCTCGTAATTATGACTTACTGTAATTCCCATAATATTTAGACTTTTACTTTAGCTTTTTCTGCAACTTCAATTTCCAAAAATTACAACTTCACCTGTTGTTTTGTTTGTTTCTCATAACATTACGACTTTTTAAAAATGTCGTCTTTTGTCTTTCATATTTCAGCGTTATGTTACTGAAACAACGTTATGTTTTCCTCATAATATTACCGCATTCTTCTTAGAATGTGCTGTGGGCCAGTAAGAAAACCAGCTGCGGGCCGCACTTTGGACACCACTGATTTACACCGACACTTTTTTTGACACTTCCGAAAACACTTTTTGATGCACAGCGTGATAACTGTGATTCCATGCATAAAAAATACGCAAAAGGGCATCCGTGTGAAGGCTTGTCTCTCAGCATCCATAGAAGTATTTTCCAAGTGTCAGCAGCGTGTGTGGTCGATTGTGAGCATTGGCACTATGTGGCCTTATTGCCCTCATTCTGTAGAGAAGGGATGAAGTGTGACTTAGATTTGCGAAGTGGTCTTGTCATACTCGGCCAGAGTCGTTTGCGGCCATTAGAGTGTGCAGCATCAGGCCGTGTCAGCTTGTTCAACAGCATACAATATTCATGCCGCTCAACATTTAATCCCGGCCGTCCAGAAACGGCGCGGTGGCTCAGTGGCGTGTTTCCTGGGCTTTCAAGGCCACAGCATCCCACTATTTACAGCCCTGTGAGAGCTGTATACACTGACACACTCACACACATGCGCGGCACATGCTGACACGCCGGTCGTTGCCATGGTTATATCAAAGCTGAGACTGCGATCTTTGATCAATTATTAACAGCGACGGAGCGAGACGGCGCGGATGCGTGGAAACGGTGAAAGGAGGTGCTTCCTGCGCCCCTGCTCTTTATTTTAATTGGCAGCCGTGACACACTTTTCCATCCGCTGTCACACATCTCGCCGCTCTCCGTCATGCGTGTCCATGAAGGCCCGCCAGGCCTCCCGGTGGTACGCCAGAAGTAATTAAGACCTAAATTGCGGGTTTTTAAGGGAGCACGGCACGTGATTGAAACATATAGGCTCTCCCCAAGGCCCTTATCTTAGCACTGAGGCCGTTGCTTTATTTCATAGCACGACATTAGAACATCTCCCGTCGCTTGCTGAGCCTCACGCACTGACATTGATAGCAGCCCGGAGAACTGTGTTGCAATTGGTTACATTCACACTCATCTGTGTGTCATCTGTGTGTGTGCGTGTGTCTGCGAAGGTGTCAATCCAGGAAGTCTCACAAGCCAAAACAAGGGCTGGAAATAACCAGAGGGTTAGACAGCCTGTTGGTTTGACGAGCCTCTGTAAAAACACTCTTGACAGTGGATTTAGGCTACCTTCACATGAACACACTCATTAGCAACTGGTGGTCCATGGACACATTTTGGGTGGGACAGCAAATGGTATTAAAATACAGAGGAACCTTGGTTTTTGTTATGAATTTGTTCCCAAAGGTCAGACGAAAACCCAGACGCATGAAAACGGAAGCGCTTTTTCCCCATCGTGAATATTGTACAGTAAATCCAATTCCAACGTCCCAGTTTTTGTATGATTCGGTTTTCGTTGAGAATGTTAGCCAAAATTTGGTCTTGGTTTTTGTACACTGCCTCAGTTTAGATATAATACTTGTACAATGATCAATAAAGTCAAATTAATATCAAAATTGCACTTAATATGACTGCATGTGCAGTGAGTACAAACCAAGGAGGAAGATCTCTACAGTATTTGAAAGACAAAGAGGAATAGGCTGTATGCTAACTACAATCAAACCTCCGTTTCCATGCCCCAGTTTTTGTATGTTTTGGGGGATGGATGAAAATTTGCACCAAAATTTTGCATACACTGTTTTTGTACAATACCGAACGTAACAAACTCCAGTCAAACCTTGTTTTTTCAACACCCCGGTTTTTGTATTAGTAGATTTTCGGCAAAGAATTTTGCCCAATTTTTGCACACTGTCTCGGTTTTCTTACAATATTGAACGTAGCCAACTGCAGTAAAACTTTGGTTTTCGTACGCCCCAGTTTTTGTATTATTCGGTTTTCAACAAAAATGTTGTCTCAGTCTTTGTATAATGTCCCAGTGTTCGTACAATATTGAACGTAACAAACTCCAGTCAAACTTCGGTTGCTGTACACTCTAGTTTTTATATGATTCTGTTTTCGACACAAATTTTCGCAAAAAATTTGCCTTGGTTTTCGCACAATGTCCCAGTTTTCATACAATAGTGAGCGTAACAAATTACAGTCAAACCTCGGTTTTTGTACGCCTTAGTTTTTTGATGATTTTGTCTTTAATGAAAATTTTGGCACACATTTTGCCCTGGTTTTCGTACATTGTCTCAGTTTTTGTACAGTATTGAATGTAGCAAACGCCAGTCAAACCTCAGTTTTTGAACTCTCCAGTTTTTGTTTGAGCCGGTTTTCCACGAAAATTTTGGCAAAGATTTTTCCTTGGTTTTCATACACTGTCTCTATTTTCGTACAATATTGAATGTAACAAACTGCAGTTAAACCTCGGTTTTTGTACACCCCAGTTTCTCTATGATTCAGTTTTCGTCAAAACTTTTTGCAAAAATGTTGCCTTTTGTAGAATACTGAACGTAACAAACTCCAGTCAAACCTCGGTTTTTCAACGCCCCGGATTTTGTATGATTTGGCTTTCATCAAAGAATTTAGCGCAATTTTTGCCTGAGTTTTCGTACACTGTCTGGGTTTTCTTACAGTATTGAACGTAGCAAACTGCAGTCAAACGTTGGTTTGCGTTTACCCTAGTTTTTGTATGATTCGGTTTTTGATGAAAATTTTGGCTAAAATTTTGCCTTGGTTTTCGCATAATGTCTCAGTTTTCATGCAATAGTGAACATAACAAATTTCGGTCAAACCTCAGTTTTTGTACACCTTTTGTTTTTTTATGGTTTTGTATTTAATGAACATTTTAACTAATATTTAGCGCTGGTTTTTGTACAATGTCTCAGTTTTCTTACAATATTGCACGTAACAAACTACAATCATTCCTCGTTTTTTGTACATGCTAGTTTTCGTTTGATTCAGTTGTCGATTAAAATTGTGGCTAAAATGTTGCCTCGGTTTTTGTACAATATTGCATGTAACAAACTAGTCTGTCTGTCCTGTGCTTTATTGCAAAATGGAGTGCCCAAGCACAGCATCTTAGGCGTTGCTGACTCACCGTCTGTGAATTTCTTATTGAGTGTGACTCCTAAATAACCCGCCATGGGGCCAAATAATGTTGCGAGTGGCAGCAATTTGATAAAGAAGGTGAGAAACACCATTGAATTCAATGTCACCAGGATGTGGGAGAAGTCCACCTTAACAATAACACGGCATTTGTCGAGTCTTAAAATTTTTAAGAAAACAAAATAAAACATGTCTAAAGTACCAGTGCAGCGTGGTCCAAGCACAACCAGCTAGTGTGTTGTGGGCTCCTCGGGCCTCCCGTTCTCCTTTTGTTGTTTTTTGCCAATATGCATGTGAAATGGGTCTTAAATTATATTATTGATGGTCTTTAAAAAGTTTGAAAACTGCAGATTATTTTCATGTACACCTATAATTATTTTCTACAAAATGTATTTTTTGTTCATATTTCTGAGTGTGTGGATCGGATTCATTGGATTTCCATTATTTCCTATGACAAAAAAAATCCTTTTTATCGAGAATAATTGTGGTTTTACATGCAGGAAACAATGTGAAATCATGATATCATCCTACATTATCATCCATTAGTGGTGAGCAGCTGTACATTTTGTACTTTAAATGTGTTTCATAAGTGTGTCAGGCATATTTGGGGGTTTAACCTGGATTGTGCTGCGAATGAACAATGGCAGGAGGGTTTGGAGAGGGCTGGAGTGAGCCGTGTGTCAGAAATAGACATTTTTAGGAATGTATCAGTTACTTGTGTAATTTCGCCAATTGCGGGTGGGTTCGGAACCGAACTTTGTCCTAAAGCAGGGATCTACTGCAGTGCCCCACTGGGATCCAATATCATTTTAAAAGGCCCTGAATTGAGCAGGATGGGGTGTCTTTAAAGCAAATAGTTTTTTTTGCCCATCATCAACCATCCTTATCTGAGACATGAACACTTCTTTCTTTTTTCTGTACATTCTAAAGATATAAAAACAGTTAAGAAGACGCTGCTAAGAATGCACGTAATGGGCAACACTTATTTCCACCTATAAAGCCTTCTGAAATGAACTCCAAAAAGCACCAACAGCGCTCCATTTACATATAATGTGACGTGCGTATTAAACAAGCTACAGTGACATTTTTGTTCTTGCCATAGTCACGCCAATCGAACTACTTACTACTACTCACTGGCATATAGATACCTTGCCACACCACACCGGCTAGCGACTAGCTTCACCACATGCTCGCCCGTAGCGCGTCAGCACTATGCTCTCAATGCCTCAGGCCGCTACCAAAAGGTAACGCTACATATTGGAGCTGCTGCTGCTTTTTTTGTTTTGTTTTTGAGTTTGGAAAAGTTCACACCTGCAAAGTGTACGCGTTCGTTTCCATGTTGCTCTGTCAAGTCAATGCGCCCGCGAAGGGAGGTCAGGTAATGCTTAAAAGGATGAAAATACGGCAAGTATTACATGTTATCATGAATGTACCTGTTACAGCATGGAAATAAAACCATAAAACATTGTTGGGGGATTTTATATCTTTAGAACACACAGAAAAGAGAAGGACGTGTGTGTGTGTTTGTGTCTCACATAAGGATTGCGGATGATGGGCAAAATTGCAAACAAAGTGCAGTTTTCTCTTAAATAAACAGTACACGCATGTCACCACTTGTCTCCACCCCTCTGCTCATACACACATACCTGCTTTGTTTACATCCCGAACGCTGCACAGCCTGATTGCACCCCCCCGGCCTCCTTCATCTCCAAACCCCCTGAGGGGAGGAAGTGATCTGTGAAGTCAGCCGGGTGATTGAATGGAGGCGAACAAAAAAAAAACGCTGCCTTGCACAAGCTTGTCTTTTCTGGTTTTCCAATCAATAGCGTGACGCTGCCTTCCCTGTCCATGCTAATTCTGTTAAATGTTGACCAACAGTGCAAAGAAATGATGCTGATTAAGTTAAGCATACTAAATAATTAGTAATTATTCTATATCTAGGGTTGCCAGCTCCCTGAAACATGAATAAGGGGGCACCCTGTCTTTTTTTTGTTGCCTTTTTTTATTTGTGTGAAATGATTTTTAGACAACGTGACTCAAATCTGAAGTTAATTGCATGTTTTGGAGTAATACGAGTACACAGCAAACAAATTGTTCAATCATTTTTTAGCGCAAAATTAAAAGGAAAAAATTAATGCAGCAGAACCTCGGCTAGCATCCACCCCGTTTAGCATGTTTTCAGTTAACATCAAGAGATTACACCTTTGGTTTACATACATTTTCCGCTTAGCGTACAATACGATGCGTGTCTTATCGTGTTATTAATACACTGCATGAGTCCAACTGTGTTCTTAATGTGCGTCCTTGGTGTCTAACAAAGAAGCTAGCTTGCTAACAATAGGTCAGCTATGACAAATGACATCTATGCTAAACAAGCAGGTGAACGCAAGCCGAGGCAAAATTTTAGTAAAGATTTTGTATGTTAACTGAAAATCGCGCTAACCGAAGCGGACGTTAACCGAGGTACCACTGTATTATGAGTTTATTCTCATAAAATTGCAACTTTCTTTCTCGTTAGAATACAACTTTTTAAAGATATATATATTTATGACTTTATTCATGTAAAATTACAGTTGTTTACTATTTCAACTTTCTTCTTGTAAATTTTCTTCTTGTAATTATGACTTTATTCCCATAATATTTAGACTTTATTCTTGTAACATTATATGTACCGTATACTTTTTTGCAACCTAAATTTTCCAAAATGTACAACTTTGTTGTTTGTTTTACATCTATTTTATTAATATTTAAACTTTATGCTACTGAAATGACATAATAATAAATAATATAATAAATAATATTTCAACGTTATTCTTGTAAAACTACAAAATTTTCTTGTTCGATTACACCTAGGCCTGTCACGATAATTAATAAATCGAAAGTAAAAAAAAAAAAAACAGGTCGATAACAGTGACACCCTCAATAAATGGACATGTGCTTGGATGCGTGTGTTTCCGCGTATCACAAGAGGGTTCACTCTGCATCTGTCTGTGTGCATCGGTTCTACAGTGGAATGAACGGAGAGAGTGAGCCCTCCTGTCCTCTCATTCAGCCTCTTTGTGGAGGCGTGGCCACCTGTGAGTGGCTACAGAGGGTTAGCATACGCTAACATGAATGAAGGCACAGAAGCGATGGTTTCTGAGGCGAATGCCACAGCCGACAGTCCCAGGTGGGAATATTGCGGTTTCAAACAGAATTAAGAACGTGAGCGCATGAACACCAGCGACCGACACGGACAGTTTTCTCAACTGGGAAAAGAAACCGTCGATGCGGGTGCTCGGGCAGCGGAGCCCTCGTCACGAAAACAGTGCAAAATGGTGCGTGCTCACAGACAGTGTCACTCGCTACATTGCAACATATGTACAAGCAACTTCTGTGCCAAGCTAATGTGGCTCACACAGGTACACTATACTTATGTAGTGAATTACAAATGTGAATTACACCTTATGACAACAATAAAAAAATGTTCGATTATTGACGATAATTTGTAGCACAATTATCGACCAGAAAAATCGTGACAGGCCTAATTACAACTTTATTCTTGTAAAATTACTGCTTGTTTTTCCATTTTTTTCTGTTTTTGTTGTTGTTTTTTTTTTTTTTAAGTTTTTCTTGTTGAATTATATTTTTAGAATGTGCTGTGGCAGATTTTGCTTCTCAAAATCAGTCAGTCTAATTAGGCACAGAGTGTGTTCCTTTGCAGCAAAATCCAGGACAATTCTGTTTTTCAAGCGAAGGTTGGCAGGCAACCTTATCGATATTGGTGACAATCAAAAATGAGAGTTATTATCTGTGTAAATGCGGAATACGGGATCCATCTTATTTATTAGATTGTGCAGGTGGAGCTGGCATTGTGAAGTCTAATCCGCCATAGTGGCACACGCATAATGCCAGCATTTGCACTTTCATTTCCTTTCATGCCTCAGGTGCTGTCAAAGCTGTGATAAAAGAAAGAAAAATATGACTACGGCCTAAATGTGATCGGCCTTATCTGTCTTTACGACAGTTCAAACACACATTGTGCTAACTTCTTACCTCGGAAGGCTAAAACTTTTCAGCGGCTCCACATGAGGCCACTGTGATCATTCCGCCTCCACGGTATTTCTGGGCTCTTCTGCTGTGATCACCTCGACAAGACAATGGCGCCGCAAAGACAAACAGTCTAATTGAGGAGCCGTGTTGGTCTCGGCCGTCACGGCTTGCGGCGCGATTGTTTGTGACACCCATCAGGAGAGTTTGCATTGTGTTTGTTTGGGCCAGCCGCTCCTCTGCGGCCCTGAATCATCACACGTGTCAGGACGGTTTACGCCTGATGCCGGCGGGCGGCACCGCGCCTTTGCTTTCTGTCATTCATCGGTCTGACGGGGCGGCCGGCGAGACATACGGCTTCCTATCAGTTACTTTCCTCTTCCACCTGTTGTGGTTTCGGGTTTTTGCCTGTGTGAGAATTCAGGGAATGATTCCTCCCATCGGAAATAATGGAAGTAATCTGTTCCGGGGTCAAACTGCTGCCAGCATTACTTTAAAGATCCCATGTTGTCATATTTTGCAATAATTTGAAATAAGTGTCAGAGGTGCCACAATAGTGTTTTGGAACTTAGTGTTGCGTACTAGGAAGACGCCGTTTTGTATGTACTGTATGTAGCTCTGTATGTAGCTTTAATGCTAATTAGCTGTGTCTGTCCACCCCTGCCTCCGACAAAGGATGTGTGTGTTTTTTTTTTAAACAGATACAGTAATCCCTCTCCACTTTGCGCTTTAAATTTGGCAGGTTCACTCAACAGGGTGTATCAAAAAAAAGTAGATTCTCCAAAAAGTAGCCACTAAACTTACAATTGAATATTTTCATGAAATGTCTTTATTTGCATATGTTGGTATGAGTACGATACATTTGTACCCGTTGGCAGGTCTGCACTAACATTGAAAGTATTTCCTGCCTGTCACCCACCTCCCGACGCCACTTCCTGCTAGCTTAGCACATTCGCTGAAGAAAAACAAAATGGTCAAAGGTACAGCTCCCGCATCTGTAGCTGACTGATAGATAGTTGGCAGAGCACCAGGCTGCATTTTAAGATGTGTAGCAAAGCCTCTTTATTTATTTATATATATATATATATATATATATATATATATATATATATATATATATATATATATATATATATATATATATATATATGTATGTATGTGTATGTATATATATATATATATGTATGTATGTGTATGTATATATATATATATATGTATGTATGTGTATGTATATATATATATATATGTATGTATGTGTATATATATATGTATATATATATATATGTATGTATGTATATATATGTATGTATGTGTATATATATATGTATATATGTATATATATGTGTATATATATATATGTATATATATGTGTGTGTATATATATATATATATATATATATATATATATATATATATATATATATACAGACCCTTTCTAAAAAATTAGAATATCATGGAAAAGTTGTTTAATTTCCATAATTCCATTCAAAAAGTTAAACTTTCATAGATTATAGATTCAGGGCCCACAATTTAAACGATTTCAAGTATTTATTTGTTTATTTTTACATAATTTGGGCTTCCAGCTCATTAAACCCCTATATATATATATATATATACTGTATATGTGTGTATGTATGTTCCAAAGTGGTTGGTGTACACAGGTGGCGGTCTCATCTATCTAGGGGTGGGTGTTTCCATCACTTCTTCTTCTTCTTCTTATTGTGATTGTTTTTCTGATGATGTCCGTCCAGTGCGACCCAGGAGAAGCCACCAAGCTGCTGTATGACCTTCTCTACACGGAGCCCATCAAGATCGTGCTGATGCCAGGCTGCAGCGGCGTCTCCACGCTGGTGGCGGAAGCGGCTCGCATGTGGAACCTTATCGTGGTGAGTTCACCGTTTGTGGAAAATGACAAACTCCGCTGCCATGGGAACACTGAAAACAAAAATGCACTTGTTCACATGAAATTCAAATGTAAATGGGAGCTGCTTTTGCACAAAGCAGCCCAAATCAATGTGGCGTCTGGCTGATTTTGAAAACAGTCTTCGCCTCACGTAATCAGTGCTGACGCTCAGCGAGACAATTTAGCAAAAGACGTTGACAAGGACATAATAGCGCGGGACAAAGCACATTGTCCAAACTTGTGTGTGTGTGTGTGTGTGTGTGTGTGTGTGTGTGTGTGTGTGTCGCTTAACACGTTTGTTTGTCGGCGTAAACAAGAAAGACCGCAGCTGTCTTCTGCTTTCCGGAGCGGATATTTTTGCAGCCTTCTGTGCACCGTGTTCCCCCGCTCACTCTGCTCTCGATTAGCTTTGTCTGGCAATGGAAGGCATTGGTCACGGAGGACAATCACTTCTTGTCCTTCCTCCTGCACACCTCAAACTGCACAAAAGATATCTGTCCGTCTTTACGACACGCTGAAACTACGTCCTCACCGCCGCACTCGATTACTTCTGCCTGCGGCAGCCTCCTCATATGTCAAGAGAGAAACCTGCATTTCCTGGATCAGTAAAGGGATATAATTGCCTCCTCTTTTCACTCTGTTAATTTGATTCTCTCTATCCGTCTCTAAAAGCACGGTGGGCCATTGATCGAGCGCTCGAGGGCTGCGGGGAACCCGACGAATTGTAATTAAGAGATATTATTTGATGTCGTTGGGGGATGCTGGCATGTGGGATCATGCTCGCCTGTTGCCGCTTAAGTCTTAATTGTGTTTTAATTCAAGTTCTTCCGACTGTTGGGAAATCTTCTTGGCCTGGAAAAGCAACAATTCCACCCAGCAGTGACAGTTGAGTTTGGCTCCTTTTAGCTTTTAGTAGCCACCATTAGCACGACAAATGACAGCTCTTGAACATATTCAGTGGCATTTGCCTTTTTTAACACCCTGTTAAGCAAAAATTTGTAAGGATTTTTTAACAGTAATATTTAATGTGAGCATCAAACCTGAGAAAAATCAATTATTTCTCTCATGTGCTCTACTTTTCACTGGGAATGTGTACAATGTAAACAGGAGTAACGATTACTGTCTCATTTTGGTGCTAAATTAATATTTACTAGGGATCTCCGATAATATCGGTGGGCCTAAAATTGGCATAAGAATGTAATATCAGTTGATGTCGTTGTCGGGTTTTTCCCTATAACTAAAACCGATAATAAAAACTGCTGTATGTATAGGCCTATGGGCTCCCGTACTCGCCGTCATCGAGGCATCCAGCGGCGCCAATATGTGGAATTACTTCTTCACGTCCTGTGTTATTCCTCGCAGTCGGAACCGGGCTTGATATGTTGAAACCACGGGCATGGGTGTGTCGTAGATGGCACCGATATTAGCTAACTCGTAAGCTTGTAGCGGCTCCGGCACGGTCTTGCTGTCTCTGTTGTCGGTTGACATTTTTACCCATGTCAAGGGTCACCAAATGTGGAGATGCTATGCTCCTATTACCCAATATGGTAAACATAATAAGAGAAAATAAGCCATTTAAAACATAAATAAGACTCGTGCTCGTGCAATAAATGTGAGGAAGTGAGGTCGGGGGTTCAGAGTTGAGTTTTAGTAGGAGTATAGTTCATGTAGCCATTTTTGTGCTTAACCTTGGCCAAAAATACATACAATTTGCTTCGTATTAGCATTCAACCACGAATCCGCATGGTTTATTTATTAATATGTTTTTGAAAAAAATTTGAGAGTGAAGCTGCGAAAATCGGACCACGATGTGGCAAGGGACGGCTGTAAATGTCAAAAGTGGATGAAGTACACAAGAGTGCCTCTTGGAGACACACATCCTGCCGGAGACTGACACAGCTCACACACAAAGCCTCACAGACAGAAAGCTGTACACAAACAACCAGTGTTATGGTACTTGATGTCGGCCTGGCCTCTTCTAGTTGTCCGTTTGTCACACGGCTGGCAGGTCATTCGCCTCTAAAGGACGCTTGAGTGGGACAGCGCACCCCAAATTGCTTCTAATAGTCTTTTGGCTTCTTTGTCAAAATTAGCCCTCCCCACCTGACAGTGTAGCTGCACCGTACGTCATATCAATGACTTCACCTTGCTGCAGGGATTTGTTACTGTGAAGAGTCCACGGTGGCCGAGATGTCTGACATTCTTCATTCAGCTGCACCTCCACTATAGGTAATGAGGCGGGGGGTGTAACGTGTCACTGTAATGGCCTCCTAAATGCCATCTTTCTCATTTTTAAGGGGAGCCATGAAGTGTTTTTTAAATTTTTTTTTTTACCTCCAGTTGTCATTGTGAAAGTAATTGTTTGAAGAACCGTCCAGGTTCTTCACATTTGCCACCGCTGCCACGCCCACCTGCTCCACTGGAGACACACGTTAGCCAAGCCACAGGCTCTCCGTCACACCGGATGTGTTTTTTAACGAGATAGAATAGAATTGAAATGAGGTCGATTAGCCCAAACAAGCAGCCCTTTGACGTGGCCAAACAATCCTAAATTGAATTTAAAAAAACTCATTGTTTCCTGTTTGAGCGCTTTGCCATCAAAGGAACCTGGTGTCAATCCCTCTTTTGTCCTCCGCAGCTCTCGTATGGCTCCAGCTCGCCGGCCTTGTCCAACCGCCAGCGCTTCCCCACCTTCTTCCGCACGCACCCGTCGGCCACGCTGCACAACCCCACCAGGGTGCAGCTCTTCCAGAAGTGGAAGTGGACTCGCATCGCCACCATCCAGCAGACCACTGAAGTCTTCACCTCGGTCGGTGTCCAATTGAAACACATACACATTGCCAGCAAAATAGGGTTTGTCATTGCACTTATGCAATGTTTTCCATTTGATTGCACTACTATTAGTTATAATAATAATTATAATTACGCATACGTAATGTAGCTCTGCTGCGATGCACATTAATGTCACGCTGACTTGCTACGATTATCTGCTCGAGGCTAGAGGCCTCTCATCGCCAAAACAAGTCCTCCACATTCTTATCACCTGACTCAAATAGCTGTGGGTGTCCGCCCTTCATTGAAGATCACCCCTCCCCTCGCATGTGTGGCTTCCCATACTAACTGACATTGTAGCGTGAATTTAGCATGAAATTCTCGTCTCGTCTGTTTTGGAGCCGGCAGCAGATTTTCCCTCGACACCCAAAATCACATTTCAGCAAGCATTTTTAGCATTTCATAGAAAGGAAACTTGGCTAGAGCTTTCCGGTAGTCAGTGTGCAGCTTGTATAGCAGTAAACATTCACTATCCACTGAGTCAGCACACCAAACACCAATAATTGTGTCTTTTCTACAGTCAAGCACGGTGGTGGTGGCGTGCATGAGTGCTGCCGGCACTGGGGCGGATGGGGGGGGCCTGCATATCATGCATTGTCTTCGCCACATCAAGCACACTTTGGTCGTAGATCTTGGTGGCTTAAACGCTCAAGAGCGACAAACCCTCATTTTTCCTGACCGCTGGGCGAGATAATTGTGTCTCGTCTACAGTCAAGCATGGTGGTGGTACCGCGCATGAGTGCTGCTGGCGCTGGGGAGCTGAGGTCCACTGGGGGGGAAATATGAATTCCAACAGGTGCTGTGGCGTTGCGAAGCAGAGCATGATCCCCTCCTTTTTTCTACCGCATGCAGCATATCATACATTGTCTTCCTGAGAGGGAAATCGTAATATCCGCCAATCAAGCACACTTTGTTCCCAGATCGTGTTGCCTTAAATGCTCAGGAGCGACAAAACCTTTTCTCATCGATTGGCTAGATAATTGTGTCTCGTCTACAGTCAAGCATGGTGGTGGTACAGTGCATGTTGCCGGCACTGGGCAGCTGTGGTTCACTGAGGGAAAAGATGAACTCCCAACATGTCTAACAATGTCACACCACATGTTTCGCCCCAATGAACCGTGGCTCCACCAACGCCGGCAGCACTTATGCACACTACCGCCGCCATACTTGACTGTAATCAAGACACATTTATCTCCTCGCTTGTGTTGCCAACTGTTTAGATGATAATGGCTGTGTGTTGACTCAAAAGTCCATATACTGCGACACAAGCTGTACGCTGGCTACTCTAAAGTATATCCACGTTTACTTTCTATGGTATTGTCCCCTGAGAAGATACTGTTTTGCTCATTGCTGTGTTTCAAATGACATTCAGACGGTCACCTACTTTGTAATCACCTCCTACGTGTCCACATTGATGTTTAGTTAATAGAGGATTGTTTTAATTAGCCGCCATCGTCATCCTGGTGTTTGTTTACCGGCGCCAGGGCCACATCGCTCTCTGTGATTATCGGACTCCTTTTCAACGTATTTGTTGGAATATCGGTTGTGAAGCGCATCGACCGCGCAATGTGTATCCCCCCCCCCCTCGACCAAATAATCGACATGGAGGCACTTAATGTCGGCGGCCCTAATGGAGGTTAATGATCCGGCTCTCTGCAGTCGTGTTCTTTGTGTAAAGATCCGTTGGCTCCCTTGCCGCCCCTTTGTTGTTTGCGTATGTCCTCACGCTGCCTTTGTGCGCCTCATGCCCATCAGTCCTGCCAATCGAAGCCCTCTCCTCTCTCCCTCCCTTCAGACGCTGGACGACCTGGAGCAGAGAGTCAAGGAGGCCGGCATAGAGATCAGCGTTCGGCAGAGCTTCCTCACCGACCCGGCTGTGGCTGTCAAAAATCTCAAGGTGCTTTGATTAAAAATTCACCTCAGCTGTGAGCCACCCCCACCCACCACACAGCTGCATATTTCATTAGTACGCAGCTCATTTGGCAGAAATTAATGCACAGCATTAATGAGCTACTTCTGAGCGTCTGGAACTTTCAGCTCAGACGAGCTACCGGCAGCGTTTTTCTCATATGTTTCTGTTGATCTAAGTAAGCCGTATGCTTCATGTTGTCGTTCTGTGTGATGCAGCGGCAGGATGCGAGGATCATCGTGGGGCTCTTTTACGAGACAGAAGCTAGGAAGGTGTTTTGCGAGGTTAGTGCCGGTTTTTTTTCTTCTGCTCAATTAATCCCGCTAGACTCAACCTGACTGGCTATTAGCACAAATCGGGTTTTGTAATCAGCTGTTTGAATGGCGGAACAAGGCGGATGATGCCCCTCGTGTCTCTTCATCCCCCGCCTCCACCTCCGCCGCTGCAGGTGTTCAAGGAGAAGCTCTACGGGAAGAAGTACGTGTGGTTCCTGATTGGCTGGTATGCAGACAACTGGTTCAAGATCAAGGACCCGGCCATCAACTGCACGGTGGAGAACATGACGGAGGCCGTGGAGGGTCACGTGACCACAGAGATTGTCATGCTCAACCCTGAGACCGTCCGAGGCGTCTCCAACATGGTGGGCACTAACTCAACACTCCACATGTAATGTTTGGTCAAGTCGCCTTATCTAATATGCACATATATACTACAATCACACTTTCAAAAAATCTAAAGTAATGAATTAAAATATAATAATAATAATAATAATAATAAAATTATTGGATTTACATAGCACATTTTAAAACACCCAAAGGCCTTTTTCACCGAGAGCCCCAAAAAATAATTAAATTATTAGCAATTCAATTTTGTTTACCTTTCATGTGAAATAATTATATGTACTTAACCTATGAATTTATTTAGTGGATGACCATTTTATTCATTTCCTAACAATATTTATTAAATATTTTTTAATTTGTTTTGATCGTCAGTGTATTTAATGCATGACCTTTTTTATCTATTGAAATTTGAATCTGATTAGAATTTTAATCTTTTGAAACATGGCCAACTTAATTATTTAATTACCTTTTTATTTATTGAGTGGCTTTTTCTTAATTTCTTTCCAGGCCAATGTGTATTTAACCCTAACGCTATTTAATTTTTTTTTATATATTTCATGACTTTAAAAAAAATATTGACGAATTTAGTGATTTTATCAGTTTTTTTTCGATTCAGTTGCTATTTGTTTATTTCATGACTCTTTTATTAAATTAATCTATTTTTTTTCTGGTCAATGTATTTATTGCACGACCGTTTTATTAATTTCATGACCAATTTATTCCCTTTTTATTTATTGAATGGCTTTTTGTTTATTTCAAGACCCTTTTATTTATTTTTTATAGGTCAATTTCTGTATTTCATGACCAGTTTATTTATTTCATGACCTTTTTTTATGAATGATTTTGATGGATCTTTCAAGGCACACAGAAAAATGTGTTCTACAGCTACAGTATACTAACATGGGACCTACCAAAAGAAAGATCAGACTCCCGTCTTTCATCCGAAAAAAAGTTTGTTCCTACCTTTTTCCGTTCCTTAGTAATCAGTAGTAGAACATACAGTAGGTACGTTCCAGGAAAATATCAGTTCCCATCTAGAAAAGGGAGAAACCCAGCTTTTTGTGAACAGATACATTCGAAGCATAACTTTCACTTTGACACAAATGTTTTGCTTTTGTGATAGCTCAGATATCTAAACGGCTATACCACAGCATAAACAACACAAAAAGGGTTTTCTTTTTCTTTTCTTCTTTTTTTACACAACACAAAAGGGGTTGTTTTTCATCCAAATAACAATTTATTTGCAAATATAACAATATGAACTAGTTAAAATGTTCACATCTGGAACTGAACTATGTGTGTGCATGCGTGTGCGCATGCGTGTGTGCACGCGTGTGCATGTGTTATAATTTCCCTACAATGCGTAAACGTCTGCACGCTCCATGCTCCGTCACTTCCTCCTTCCTGTCACGTGTAGTTTTACCGTCCACATGATCTCTGCCGAGCTTTTATCAAATGCACTTCTGCCACCCCGTGGCCGTTTTTATGGCTTGAAATTGCTCTGAACTTTGCCTCTTGTGCAAAAAAACGTAAAATATAAAGTATTTATAAAGTATAAATACGTTGTTAGGATCGGACGTTCGTGTTTATAAAAGCATATAACTACGTCTTTGGTATTGAATGAGTTCATTGCATTTCTTTTGTATTTATTTCATTCCCGATATATTCATTTCCTGGCTTTTTCTAATCTAATCTAATGGACGTTTTACATATTCGGTGGCTTCTCATGTCTTGCTGACCGTAAAACGCATTATGGATCAATTACGTGTGGGCGTGGCTTGCATTGCAGTTCAACCAATCAGGTTTGTGTTCCTACGCACCACCTAGTGATTCATTTATTTCACTTTACATTACGTGGTGCTTTTCAATGCGGTGCAGCATCATGAAATAAAATCGTGTACTTAAATATATAATAGTAGAAGAAGTAGTAGAACGCAGACCTCTGCCAAGGCTGAAGTGTAGAAGCGAAGGTTGCTGCAGACCTGTACTTATGCTGTATGTATGAGTAATGTATAGTAACATAATGGAAAAATCCTCCAACAAGTCACAGGTTGGTGGTTGTTTTTTAATGATGCTGAAGTTTATTAACACCTGTAGCTTATTATAGTGGCACTGCTGTGCGGCTAGTTTATTAACGTTGCAGCGAGGCCTTCCCCGAGCCACCGCAGCGTCCACAGTATCGTATCTCCGCTTTAATTGGATGCTTTGTTATAAAATTAATTACCTGCATACACATCTCTCCCACACTAGGAATCTTAACGACGGATTTTTCCCTCCGGCAACAGAGGCATGTGACATTTACGAGTATAATCATGCTCAATGAGTGCCGATGACATCCTCCTTAATTAGGTGTGCCGAGGAGAACGTCAATAATCAAATATTGGAATATTGGATGTTATCGCGATGTACCGGCAAATAGCCTTAAAAACTGGTGCATCAGAGACACAGCAGTAATACAGTAGATCCCCGCTTTTTCCCACCCCAGTGTTTATTTTTACCACTCTAATCAAGCCTGGGCTACGGCTGTGGCACGACTGTAAATAACATCAATTTGCTTGTGGAAATGCTGTCTGTTTACAATGAATTAACTTGACATTTACACTCAAAACAAGCCAACAAGAGGGCATCACTCACCGTCCAACCAAAAATAAGAACACACAATGTAACTGCACTGCACGGACTATGTGGGTATCGAAATTGCACACTAATGTCCATGCAAAAAAATACTATTTCATACAAATGTGTAACCCGGTTCGATATTTTTTCGCTACAAAATATATATTACCTTGCCTTTTTTATTTTTTATTTTATTTAGATTGCCAACATTTTAAAATTTTTTCTCATTTTTCAACATTTTCAGCATGGTATGAATGTGGGAGACGGAGCTCAGTGGCTCTGTGTTTGACAATGCAACCTAAGCCAGAGTAGTTGATCGCAGATACGCTGAGCTTTCAGCACATAAAATAAATATGAAACTGCGCATGTGTATTGAACGGTTTGATATAGATACATGTATTGCTACACCCCTAGTATCCTCCCGTTGGGGAAATGTGCGTGTGGGCTTCCGAACGCAACACAAATCACAAATATGCGGGGATCCACTGCATTTACCATTTGTGCCTTTCACACAGGAACCTTCGAAGTGGGATATTGCTGTAACTGTTTGCGCTTTCACTGCAATGCTGCCTCTGTCCACCTGAGGTAGCCAGAGGAGCCCAGAGGGAGGCTGATGTCATTGCAGCGTCCTGGTAGCAATAACCAGTGAAATGCTTTGCTGGGACGAAATGCATTATAGGATGAAGTTAAAATAGCTCTTGGCGTTTTCGATTTTGTTTGTCAATCACGTCGCCATGGTGACAGAGTATAAATAGCACACTACCTGCAATACAGACCTTTGCAGCGATATAACGTGTGGGCTTTGTCTGGCATTATTTGCGGCAGAATAAGACATAATAATAATAATAATAATAATAACGAATAAGTATGAAGAATAGCACAGCAGGATGGGCTGCTGCGCATCGCAGGCTCATAATAACAATTTTCTATCTGTGCAAAGGAGGCTTGCTTAAATGCATTGGAATTATAAGACATCCTTGAGTAAATGTCCTGTATCATTGGAGTATCTTATTGTCGTGTCCTGGTTTTTGTGCATCAAAATATACGGTCATATGGTTTAATGTGGCTTAATGTGGATCATAAACGTGGGGGGTTTTTGCTTGGTATTTTTGCACTGTCGCTAACAGTTGGCAAAGCTTTCATTTATTCAAGTCATTCATTGTCGCGTATAAACTGTTACTGTTAGCGCCTTGGGTGCTTACCAAGATAAATATTCCGGCGTTATTGCGCTGTTTATCAAGAATATGTTTCCTAAATCTGCAACAGAGGGAGGATTTCCCCTTAAAAATACCTCGCTGGAGCTCGTCCTCCATTTTTGCTTTGGTTTTAGCTTCTCTGTGCCACTTCCTGCTTCATCTCCACATTCACGCTGTCTAATCCTCTTAAGCATCTCTCCCTTTGACCTTTCCTGACTTTTCCTCCTCTTGTTTACTTGTCCTTCCTCATTCCCCCTCTCCCCCGGTACTCTTCATCAGCAGCTGTTGGTGTTAAAAAAGCAAACCTTCTGCTGCTTTGGCGCGGACGTGCTCCTCACTAGGGCGTCCCACTTACAAGCAAGGCTCCCGCACATTATCAGTCTATTTCAAATTCTATTTCCAAGTTTGAAATTGGCATACTTCCCCGTGTCGGGGCGCCGGTGTTGCCGGCATCGTAGGGTGTGCGATTGCACGTCACATTGAAACGGTGGCACATTTAAATGCCAAGGTGGAATTTTAATGAATTGGACTTGTCTGAGCTGAATTGGATGTGCGTGGGCCTCAGGGAATCCTCTGGGACATCTTGATGATTTCTCAGAATAATCTCTCGTCTCACATGAGCACTTGGAGACGAGCTTAATTGTTCTACGGCTCGAGCACGCCACTGGCAAATCACTGAGGGCTAGTTTGCATCCAAAACACTATGTGAGGCGTTTGTCGGTCCTCGTCTTCCATCAGTTGTTGTGGAGTAAAACACTTTCAGACGTCAGCACTGGTGGTGGCAACATCGTTAGGTCACCGTCTGCTAGTTAGCGTTCATCAATTGAGCTGATTGTGCACACAGTGTATTGTGTTCTGTGGCTATATAAACATATAAAGATGGAACCTACTAAAAGAAAGATTAGACGCACGTCTTTCATCGGAAAGCGCAGCACAGGTGGTACAGTGTAGAAGAAAGGTGACGCCAACTATTGTGTAATTCTAATGATAATAATTGTATTAGTAAAAAATCATTAGTTATTAGATTCATTATTAATAAATAAGGCAAATAATCATTTTAAATTGGCAGCAAATATGTTAAGCAGTAATAATGTAAAAAAAAAAAGTATTTTCACAATGTTAAAAACTATAAATAGAATAGTATGTTACAAAAGTAAAAAAAATAAATTAAAATATACATACAAATAGTTTTTTAAAATAATAAAATGAAATCATGTCTTTTAGATGTGCATTATTTCCATCCTTTCACGGGCCATAAAATGATATGGCGGTTTAACACCTGTGACATTGCGCTTTAAAAGCGACTAATCTTGAAGATCTTGTTGAGACTGTGCGCTAAATGACAGCTGGTCTTTTTACGTGGCGCTGTGACTAATTAGTGCATTTTCTGAGCTGCTTGAGCCTGTCATGTTTTGACGGGATGCACTGGTATGTTAGACAGCCCACAGTTGTGCAAGTTGGTTTTGTATGCTTCACTAATAATGTGTCTTCTTCGAGCGTTGCAGCTGCTTTGTTCAGCGGTCCTTGAACTCACCATAGTTGTGTGTCGTGTGACGCTGATTGAGACGTATGCATATGACCTTCTCCGACGTCTATTTTCTATTCTTCCTTTCGCCTCGTCCTTGCTCACAGGTGTTAATGCTGTGTGCAAATGCACAGAGGTGAGCTGTAATAATGTTGTTAGCTCTGTGCTGCTTGTTAGGTGTATAATCTCATGCTGTTTGTGCTCTTGTGTCCATTTTGCTCGGTAATAAGGATTGTGTTGAGTTGATTTCTGTACTTTATGTGCCTTTGCTTTCATAATTAATGTTTTACTGGTTATTCGTTGTACGCCATGTTGCTGCAGACCACAGAAAAAGAGCATAAAGATCATAGTTGGCTACATTTTACCACAGCTTGTCAACACTTGTTAGAAATAATCCCCCAAACAGAAGACAAACATGCCGGGGTTTTTGTGTCATTAAAGTACAAATTAGGTAAATTAAATTTGAAACGAATCAATGAATTGTGCATTAATTTTGGCCCAAAATTCACTGCTTTACGACAGACAGAAGCTCAGTGGTTCCTTCTCTCCACCATCGTCCCGTGTTTAAATATTGTCTCTTGTGAATCGCAAGTAGACTCCTTAATTCCTCTCTATTCCGTCTTGCCCCTCAATCAGACATCACAAGAGTTTCTGGCTGCCTTGATGTCTCGTCTGGGAGGCATGAACCCGGAGGAGACAGGCGGCTTCCAGGAGGCCCCCCTGGCCTACGATGCCGTCTGGGCCCTGGCGCTGGCCCTCAATAAGACGGTGGCACCGCTCAAGGCAAAAGGTCGGCGGCTGGAGGACTTCAACTATAACAACCACGACATCACGTCCGAGATCTACCGCGCTCTCAACACCAGCTCCTTTGAGGGAGTTTCCGTAAGCCCCAAGCAAGATGGCTTGCAGAGTCCCGATCCAGACTTCCAGCTTTGTTTTTTAATCTTGTGCTTTTAGGGCCAGGTGGTGTTTGATGCTCAGGGTTCCAGGATGGCAATGACGCTCATTGAACAACTTCAAGGTAAAAACATCTAACTACTGCACCGTATAAAACAGGGGTCACCAACGTGGTGCCCGTGGGCACCAGGTAGCCCCCCACGACCACATGAGGTGCCCGCAAGCCTGCTGTTCATTCCAGTTTTCAGTTAATAATGTGCGAACACTAGAAAGAAATGTATTCTGAAACATAAAATGTGAGTTGTGGATACCAGCATTTTGTGAATGTTTTGGTAAAACAAGCATATTTGATCTGTTTGGGTTGAAATAACGCAAGAAAAAACGTTGGTGACCCCTGGTATAAAAGAATCACATATACAGTAATCCCTCGTTTATCACCGTTAATTGGTTCCAGACCCGACCGTGATAAGTGAAAAAGGAAGATTGCAATATTTTTGTAGTTCGGGCATAGAAAACCTGATTACGAGCTTCTAAATACGGTTTTTAACATTATCAGAGCCCTCGAGAGATCAAGTAACACCCCTATAGTCACCTTTACACTCCTATTACCCAATATAATAGACATAACAAGAGAAAATAAGACATATAAGACATAAATAAGATGTGTCTGCACTTCTGTAAAAGTCTTCTGGCGCGAGAGGAGCAGAGTGATATTTCATTTTTCACTATGTGGCCCTTGGTGGAAAAAGTGTGGACACCCCTGCTTTAAGACAAAATAAAAATATTTTTGTGGCAAAATACTGCATTTACAATAGGGGTGAGGGACATACAGTAATTGATTTCTAGATGCATTGCGATGCGGACATTGACGATTTTTAATGGATTCATAAATGTCAATAGCCGATGCTGATGGAACAAAAAGGCAGAACGCGGAAGTGCCGCCCAGACCGTTTATGGTGGTGCACCTAAGTGTAAGATGCTACCAGAATGGCTGACGCAAACTCCGACCTGCCCCAGCTGGATTTAAAGCGAGAGTCTGGAAGCACTTTGGCTTTCAAATAGTTGAAAGTAAAAATGAGCCGGACAATATGCAAGCTTTGTCATACGCGCTTCAAATATCTTGGGAACGCAGCAAATATGAGAAACCACATAGCACGTTTCCACCCGAACCAGGAGCAAAAACAGCCAGCTGAAGTTGCTACTGACCAGAGAACCATCGAGCAGGTGATAACTCATTTTCCACCCAACTCGGAAAAGTGTTTCTGCTTGAAACACTTTTATTGCGGAGGGTTTGTGGCCGTATTCGGTGGTTGAGAAGTGGGGCTTTAGTGCTTCGTTGCTCACTCTGGAACCCAGATACAACGTCCCATCACAACGTTACTTCACTGACCCTGCAATTGTGAACAAGTGCAGCCTAGTTTTTTTAACAATAAACTGATGTCTGCGAGCATTAATTCTGGTACAGAAATCTATATTTCGTATGAAAGCTGTTTTGACTTTGCTATCCATCCATCCATTTTCTATACCGCGTCTTCCTCATTAGGGTCGCGGGGGCATGCTGGAGCCTATCCCAGCTGACTTCGGGCGACAGGCGGGGTACACCCTGGACTGGTCGCCAGCCAATCGCAGGGCACATATAGACAAACAACCATTCACACTCACATTCATACCTATGGACAATTTAGAGTCGTCAATTAACCTCACCTGCATGTTTTTGGAATGTGGGAGGAAGCCGAAGTACCTGGAGAAAACCCACACACACGGGGAGAACACGCAAACTCCACACAGAAATGCCCAGGGAAGAACCCAGGTCTTCCCGATCTCCAAGCTGTTACTGTGTTGGCCAACGTGCTAACCACTAGACCACCGTGCGGCCCTTGACTTTGCTATGCAGCAAAAATATCATTTTGTCAGAGATTCTATGTTCAGGATTTTAGTTTGAATTCAGATGTCTATTATTCATTTGTGAATAATGGCAGGTTTTTTTTATGTTGATCACAACATATGCAGATGAATATGCAGAAGTTTGTTAATTTTATGCACGCCGCTACTGGTGCACTTGACTTTTCCTGCTGGTTCTGTGCAATGGGAAATATGTCGGTAGACGTAACCTTCCCATTTTTAAAAGATAACGGAAGTCAATTCACCTGTTTCATATTTATTTTAATTGTGGATCGCTACAAGTATGCTTTGTTTTAGTAATGCACAATGAGTAAAAAGAAATTATATGTCGAAAAAAATTAAACTATTGATTACAAAAAAAAGATGCACCGATAATCCCTTTACCATCGCATCGCAGGCCTCTGGATCGGCATTGCCTCAAATCGTGAGGTGGCCAGAGATTCCCACCCCTAATTTACAGCACGGTAAAGTCCGCCGTGTTTGTTGTTTGGGTGCACTGCTAGATGGTGCTGCTATTAACTGGAATAAAAAGTGAGCTGAAGAATAATAACAAGATGCTGTAATTATCGCTGAGGAGTTTATTTTCCTCAAGCGCAAAGACGACGGGAGCGTTAATTGGATGCAGGCAATAATTGGCGAAAGGCTGTTATTTCCTAAATGTAAAAGCTCTTTTCTTTTTTCTTTTTTTTTTACATATGTGCATGAAAAAATGGAAAGGTAAAGGTAGCTAACTCTTTCACCGCATGGTGATTTATGAACAAGTGCCGTACCAGTCTGAAGTTTGGAGACGCTCTGTCATTCATTTGGAAGGGGACATGTCTCCAAACTTTTGACCGGCATGTATATTGCGCAACACGGCAGAAACAGAACCGATGTTGTCACAGCAGCTCGAACCAAGGTCTGCAGAGTGAGAGTTGAGTTTGCTAGCCGTCGAGCTAAAAGCTATGTGCTACTAACTACGATGTAAATAATTGCAGGGTGTGTATTTCAAGCATGAATTGTGCTTTCAGCTCACGTGAGAGCCAAGAGTCTTTATGCTAGAAGTTGCAAAGTGGTCTGGTTGCAGGATTACTGCGGTTGGCCAGCAGGCTGCGTTTAGACTCCACTTTGCCGCTTAATGACTTCCCTGCACATCACAAGCTTTAGGATTATTCCCCAATTCTTTTCTTCTTTGCTTCCTTGAAGGATGAGCCTTCATATTCCAGACGATTTCCCCCGACTCCTTCCTCGCGTTCCCTCTAAGATTTGCTGTGGAGGTGTCAGAGGTAATTTGGCCCCCGCCATAAAATGACCTGCCTGGAATCCACGGATCTCTGTGGGATCTCATCAGTATTCCTGGTCAAGGCTGCCACAAAGCTCTTTTTTCTCCTCCTTTTTGTTCCTCTTTGTGTTTGTCCTTCTGCTCTTCATCCCTCCTTTTTTCTGGCTCTCTGTTCCTTCTCACACATTTCATTAACACAGAAGCACCAGGGTGCCAGAACGGACGCTTCATTAGGTACACCTGCACGAGCCAATCAGCTCCAAGAGTAAGAAATGTTACCTTGAGCAGGATAACTGACTGACCTCTTGATGCCTCACAACAAATACAGTGGCACCCCGTAGGGAGGAATGGAAATTCAAATAATCTGTTCCAGGGTCAAACTGTGGTATCATAAGACCTTTATTTAACAATACAGGCAATGTTTTATCAAGTTCCGATACCAGCGTAATTCATGTATTGGAAATTTCACCATAATTTTTCTTGAGTCACGTCTGTGCTTTAATGTTGTCAGCAAACATAGCCAAAAGAGTATTGCAAATGTAGCTAGGAGAGGATCACCAAAGGTAGCCAAAAGAGTATCAGCAAATATACTGTAGCTAGAAGAGTATCAACAAACATTGCCAAAAGACTATCAGCCAACGCAGCCAAAAGAGTATCAGCAAACATAGCTTAAAGAATATCACTGAATGTAGCTAGAAGAATATCAGCGAACATGCTGTCGCTCAAAGACGACCAGCAAACACAGCTGGAAGAGTCTCAGCAGCAGTGGGCAGCCACGGTCCAGCTGCGGTGACCGAACCTGGCTCGTTTCAATTTCATAATTAGGGCCTGGAGGAGTACAAGTTTGGTTCACGCTGTGACATCTCCTCTCCTTTTTGTGCAGGAGGAAGTTACAAGAAGATCGGCTACTACGACAGCTCCCAGAAGAACCTCTCCTGGTTTGGCAACGACGTCTGGATAGGTGAGTCGGGTCTTGCACACCGTCTTTCGTCAGCTTCCCGCGTTCTGTGTTCGCACATTGCTTTTGTGCCAGCCTTTTTTTATTTTTTTTTTTGACTGAGATGCAAAAATGCAAGATGTTAAATCGCTGTAGTGTGCGTCAGGCATTAGCGACAACAAAGAGACGGTGACTCAAATCTTGTTTATTGTCCTCGGGAAGGGGCAGGATGCATAAGATGTAGCTTACATCTGTAGATGTTTTGTCAGCTCTCTCTTCGTCCCGTTCCTCTTCCAAGTCCCGGTTTGAAATATTTTTCCATCGCTAAGCAGTGATCGCTGGCCAACAGACGCTCTTGTTGTTGTTGTTGTTGTTTGAATCCGTGTCTGCTGACACAATGGAGTTACTGGACGCAACAAAAACAATAAATCACCTAGAAAGTGCTATTGCCTTGGAAATTGTTGATGACTGAGGAAAACAACCAAAGAAAAGAATGAATTTAGGACGAAAATGCGGGTTGATGCATCATAGCATATCATAGCAGTTATTTGACAAAGTCTTCCAAGTATTGGGTAATTTAAGTAAAAATGCAAATTGAGGAGCTTAAAGTATATAGTATATGGCTAAAAATATAGAAAACATTTAAAAGTGATTCAATATATTAATTAACTCATTCATTACCAAAGATGTATTTATACGTTCTTTTTAAACACGAACGCTCGCTCCCAAAGACGTATTTATACGTCGATCACGTTTTTTTTGCGAGCCAGAGGCAAAAAGAACGCAAGTACACAATAAAAAAGGTGACTTTTCATGCAGTTTTAAGCCATAAACACGGCCACAAGGTGGCAGGAGTACATTTGAAAAGAGCTCGGCATGCATCTTTTGCAGCAAGGAAGCAGTGCGAGAGCATAGAGGAGTGTAGCGCGTGGAAGATAACGCATTGTAGGGAAATTATAACGCGTGCACACACAGTTTAGTTCCAAATGTGAACATTGTAAATAGTTCATGGTGTTATATTTGTAAAGAAGCGGTATAGAAAATGGATGGATGGATGGATGTCAAACAACGCTTTTTTGTGACGTTTATGTTGTGGTATAGTTGTTTAGAGCTATTTTGAGCTGTCACAAAAGAAAAAAAAAGTGTCAAAGTGAAAGTTACACTTCAAATGTATCTTTTCACAAAAAGCTCTTTTTCTCCCTTTTTTAGTCAGCAACTGAACCAATGTTCTACTGCTGATTACTAAAGAACGGAAAAAGGTAGAAACAAACTTTTTTTTTCCTGATGAAAGACGAGAGTCTCAACTTCCTTTTGGTAGGTTACATGTTTGTATAGCCACACAGCACAATATTCTGTGTGCCTTGAAAAATCCAAAAATTGTCTAAAACGGCCGCTACTGAAAGGGTTGAATGGCTGGGATTGATGTGCTTAACTCTCAAAAAAGTGTCAGATCACACTGAAAATGTATTATGTCATATTTGTGTATTTATGTCATATTAACGTCATATTTGATTATAAAAGAAATTTAAAAGAAGACATTTTTTGTATGTAATAATTGTATTTTTACAGACACTGCAACAAAAATACATAATTCCAATCAGCTATATTTCTCTACGTCGCATATCTTGACATACACTGCTACGGGTTTAGCATATTTTATAGATAGAAATATATCAGAGTGGCCCCCGCTTGGACAAGTTTGGACACTCATGCTGCAGGTGCTTTGTCACATGTCCCAATACTTCTGTCCATACAGTGCATTTTAATAGTGTCTCGTGTCACCAAGTCCCTTTTTTGAGGGAAATTGACCCTCCCTGGCGGGCTGACATACTTGAGTGAGTGCACTATTAATCAAAGTTTTCATGCTGCAGCGCTCCGTGCCATCGAGAGATAACCTTTTTCCTTTTTTTTTTTTTTTTGTTTTTTTTTTTGTAGACTTTTTAAGGAAACTCCTGTAGGCACAGCAGCTGATTCCAGGTCAGAAGTCCTCATGCAGTCATCTCTTTAGAGGCGCATGTCATTCCTCACACTGTGCGGAGGAAGTGTCCGTTCCGCGGCTTGTTGTGTTTTAGACATTTGAGGTCATCGCACACAGCTTCTTAAGTGATCTCATCCACTTGTTTGCTCTCTTGTATCCTCCCTCCCTTCCTTCATGCCTTTCTCTTTCTCTCTCTCCCTTGCCGCGGTCGCCCTAACAACCACTTCAGCTCAGCTCCCCCCTCTAATCGCTGTGGCAACTGTTACAGAGCTGCGTATCCATGGCAACGCTCTGTTCCGATGATTTTTTTTTTTAAATCAAGGACACTGGATGGTTATACACATACACACTACTATACTATATGCATTCTCCTGTTTAGTGCTTAGGATAGTTTAAACGTAGCACCTTTGCTAAAACGTTGCTTAAATGTCTATGATGCTGCAAAAAGAAATACAATGTCATAAAATAAGGACACTGGGTTCTCCGACTGCTCTCTCACTTGGAGACCACCTCCGTGCTGCCAGGGTGTCCTGCTAGGGCTCCACCAATGTACTCTCACATCCAAACGCTCCTTAAAAAAGGCGTCTCATCCTCTGTAAGTGTCACCAATGATATATGTTCTCTAGAAAAGTAAGTAAAAATATGTCTTTGGCTAAATTAAGGTGATTTTATGGTTCCTTTTTTCATATCATATAGCCAGTAGCAGGGGTGCAGCCAGGAATTCTGGGCTCCATGAAGAAAAAAATCACCTTTTTTTTTATAACAAATTTTATTAGTAATTACCTATTTTTTGTTCAGTTGGGGGCCTTGGAATTGTCCTGACTTTTCCCCTTTAAACGGCACACCCTTTATGTCGGCCAATTTCACTCATGGATGATGGGACCCGGCAGCATAAAACCCGGATCGGAGCATCCCTAGTCTTGTGACATAAGTTGGCCACCGTAGACTGCTTTGACAACTGTATTTTATTTATTAGTTATTTAGAAATAATTCCGTTATTTATTTGAAGTACTTATGTTCCAGTTCCATCATTCATCCATACATCTTCTCTGCCGCTTATACTCCAGAGTCAGAGTTATACCAGAGTCGCAGAGGTATGCTGGAGCCTATCCCAGCCGGCGAGATGCGGGGTACACCCTGGACTGGTGGCCAGCCAATGGCAGGGCACATAGAGACAAACAACCATTCACACTCACATTCATACCTATGGACAATTTAGAGTCTCCAATGAACCTAACATGCATGTTTTTAGAATGTGGGAGGAAACCGGAGTACCCGGAGAAAACCCACACACACACGGGGAGAACATGCAAACTTCTCCTGACTGTGTGGCCAACATGCTAACCACTCGGCCGCCGCAATATGCAATGACGGCAAAGCGCTGCAAGGTGGGAGTCAGGCGTCTTCTGCTAATTGCTTATAATCTAATATCACACTTGAGGAAGAATCAGAGCCACATGCAGCTAGCATACCTGCAGCAAAAATAATAAGCAATTAGAGACGTGCTTAATCAGCCCAGTTTTCAATTTCACTGATTGTGTTAGTCCAGAGTTTCATACTTAACACTTGGCTTTGTTCTTATACGGATGTTTGTGCCACAATTAGGGCTGCAGCTGTCGAATATTTTAGTAATCAAGTACTCTACTGAGAAATGTTTTGATTAATCGCGTAATTGGATAAAACATATTTCTGCTGGGTTAAAGAGCAATTATAATAATACACAAGGGAAAACGAAACATTTCAGTAAATACTGTAATGAACAACCAATTGCTTTCATTTTTTACATAGCAAACTGTTTTATTTCTTAAATTCACATTGTGCATAGGAACAAAGGATGTTTTCTTGGGTCTGATGGACTACGTGCTTTTGTAGATGAATTTATTCATCTCAGACTAACCATTTACTGGAAAAGGGGAGAAATAATGACTTTATGAAGGCTGTGCTTTTATAAATCCTAAACCTAGACCAAGGCTGACTAGAAGTAAGACAAATATTCTTCATAAAATAGTGAGATTTTTGCAGTGTTCAAAGTAAAATGACGACACCTTCTGTAGTGGAACACATGACTCTCAACTTCCTTGTTCCATTACACAGTGTTGTCTTGCTAGAAATGAGCAGCTACTGATTAATGAGCTAAAATGTTTTTATTTTCCATCTTAGCTCACAGCGCTGTGTTTTTGCAGATGAAATAAAGCCTGTATGAAGTCACGTTACCATGGTAATAAACTGCCACACATTCGACAGTAGTCATAATTAAGAGAAAGCTAGCCCTACACGCGACTAATGTTATGTTAGTAAGGTACATTAACCTTAATCTCACTGATTTGCGCCAAGTTAATTTAACCTTGTCTCGGATCTTCCGCTCCTTTCGGAGATGTGCTGTTGTGTTATGCAAGTGCTGCCTTACAACGAATACGTCACGGTGTTCAACGCGCTGTTTGGCCACATTTCCTTTCTGTTTTGCACATTTTGTTTTCCTTCTCTTTCGTTGCCCGTTCGCTTTCTCGCGCGTCTTCAATCTTCCCACGCCTTCTGCTTCCTTCTTCGTCTTCTGTGTGAGTGACGTAAACGCGTTGGTGACGTAAGCGATTCCTCAAGGGAAGAAAAAAAATCCTTGATTATTTTTTGTAATCGATTTACTAAATTATTATTATTAATTATTCCAGGTATCGTTGCACCCTTATGCTACATAGAAATGTGCAGCTTTCCCAATGGTATCGCTGCGAGCATTATTTCATTGTGAATTTATAAAGTCTCATCTGTCTTACTTGTTGATAGTAGGAGATTTTACTTGACTATTGATAAAGATTTTTTTCTCATTAACTATTTTAATGATTGTTTTGTTTTCTATAACTTGTTTGAGGGAAAAGCTGCTGGCAATATCAGTATCAGTTGATATTGGTACCGAAAATGAAGTGCTGGACGGATCGGTATATCTATCAGATATGGGGAAGAAAGCCAATAGGGAGCATCTTTAGTGATATTTCTATCATCCAGCAGAAGGACAAACACCAGCCTCATCACACAAAAATGAAAAAAACAGCACATCGATACTAAAAAAAGACTCTCTAACAGGACTTTTGTGTCACATGTCACGCAGCAATGTGGCGAGTTGATTTTGTCGGCAGTCGGACAGATGGCGCCGCCGAGACCTCAACTGTGTTGCCACAGTGACGAGCGTCTCCACGCGGTGCCATGACACCACGCGACCCCCGGGGGGCCACACTCTGACGCCCTCCGCTGACATCCGACACATCAGCTTCACGTGGCGCAGTCACACACACACACACACACACACGCAGGTTCTCACCCAATTTATCCACCTGACGCACACACACAGTTTCTACGTAGCGCCTCGCGCACACACACACACACTATGTGCATATATACACATATACGCAGACATTCTCACACTATTTCTACCTCACACACGCACCCATTTTCTATCTCCCTTACACACACGCACACATACACACACGCACCCAATTTCTATCTACCTTACACACACGCACACATACACACACGCACCCAATTTCTATCTACCTTACACACACGCGCACATTCTCACCCGATTTCTATCGATCTTCCTCACACACACATGCGCGCAAGCTGTCTTCCCAGTTCCTCTCACTCACTCACTCACACACACACACGCACACGCACACACACTGTGCATCCTCATACATTTCTGGCGGCGCGGGGGCATGGGTGGTGGAAAAACAAGTTCCTCCTGGTCCATCTGGTCCTTCTTGAACCTTCATTAGTGAGCAATCCTGTGGTTAGAAGCTGGAGCACGACTGAATCATTTTGCTGTTAACTCTTGGGAGACTCGCCGTGCTTAATTAACAGCAAAGATGCCCGCTCACTCACGCTGCCAAAAGCAGTACGAACCCCAACACCCCCCATGGAGACACTCTGACACTTACATTTGCCAAAAGTTGCAGGATTTTTTGTTGGTTTTGTTTTTACAGAATGTTTAGAGCCCTCTATGCATGAAATAACACCCCTATAGTCACCTTTACACTCATATTACCCAATATGGTAGACATAAATAAGATGTAACATAGAGTCACACATAGGGAGAGTTTCTTGTTCTTTTTTAAACTTCCTGTTCCGTACAGTACTTCCTGCGGTGGCTATTGTCTCATCCAAGTAATATTACTGACGCCTAGTGACCCGTGTAGAATACCACATATCATCACGACACAATGTATTCCACTTCATTTAGCCATTTTTACGCTTGAAAAGCAGGCAGAAATGTGTAAAATTTGCTTCAGTGTACATATTTTTTAAACTCAGAATAGGCCGTATTCAACCACCAAACAGCATGATTTATTAATTCATATCTTTTTAAAAACTATGATAGAGTGAAGTCGTGAAATTTGAAGCGCGAGGTGGCGAGGGATTACCGCATAGTAAAAATAAACAATAATGTGTCAACTTAAACCTAATATAACAAACTATAATTACTGGGTCAATACATTACTTGGTAACCATGAGTTGCTTAACTATATTTAAAGCCCGATAATTTATTTGAGTGAAAATTACAATTGTTTATTATTGTATTGTTTTCCACTTTTTTTTGTTTTACTTTATGAACCTTTTCAAATTTTAAATAAAAATGGTTAGATTTGCAATAATTCTATACCGGCATATCAACAGTCTTTTCAATATATTCACAAATTGGCTGAGAGAGATCACATGGCTCGACGACCTTATTATATTTAAAATGAACTGATTTTTTTCAAAATTCAACCCCTTCAGTAGCGGCCATTTTAGACGATTTTGACTGATTTTTCAAGGCACACAGAGTATTGTGTTGTATGGCTATATAAACATGGAACCTACCAAAAGAAGGATTAGTCTCTTGTCTTTCATCAGAAAAAAAATGTCTACCTTTTTCCGTTCTTTAGTAATCAGCAGTAGAACATAGTTTTGTGTGAAAAAGATACATTTCAAGCATAACTTTCACTTTGACACAAATATTTTGCTTTAAACAACACAAAAAAATAATTTATTTACAACTATAACACTATGAATTATGTTGAATTTTCACATTTGGAACTAAACTGTGTGCACACGCATGTGCACCCGTGTGTGTGCATGTGCATGTGTTAAAATTTCCCTCCAATGCGTAACCTTCTGCACGCTTCATGAATTTATCATGAAAACATACAACGCTTTAACTACAGAAGTAGTCTCTTGTACAATAAAGTGATAATTCATGTGTGAAAACACACATTTGAGCACCAAATATGACTCAAACAGGACCGAGTCAGCATAAATGCACAAAATAAAACGTGCAAACGCTTCCAGCGGGATAATAAAAAGTCCCTAAAGCCAATGTAAATGTGTTAGCCTTGATTTAAAAAAAAAAAAAAAGCAGCACGTTTGCGATCATAGAAAATAAGAACCATGTGTTCTGTCATTGTGGCGACTATGTGAGCAACTACTGTAGTGATGATATCATCACTATTTGATCCAAGACCACCCCCTTAACTTTGGAACAACTGGTCTCTCATATAATGTGGTGGTATTGCATTACATCACAATATGATGGTAATGTCTTCTTTCAGGTGCGGGGCCTCCAGCGGACCGTACGGTGGTGAAAGAAGAGTACCGCTTCCTGTCCCAGAAGCTGTTTGCCGCCGTGTCGGTGTTCGCCGGCCTTGGCATCCTCCTAGGCATCGTCTGTCTGACCTTTAACATCTACAACGGCAACGTGCGGTAAGAGTGGACGTAAATAATACATGCCTGATGTTGTATGCGTGTGTGTGTGTGAGGCTTGTGTGGGTCCAGCAGGATGCGAGGCGAGTCAAAGGTGGGAAATAAGTTGTCTGAGACAACTTCTTTCAAATCAATTGTTGACCTCAGAGTTCCCCAACTAGCAGCTGGCTTCAGTGTGCCCTTGAAAAATGCCTTTTGATGAGCGCAAGACCGTCGGGTGTAATCCACGCCGCCTTTGCAACATTCTATATTTATGTCTGACCTGGTCAGAATCATCTCAGGTCCAATAAGTGGGTAAGCTCATCGGGAGCTTTCAGGAGTTTCTTCCTCAAGAGGATCTCCCCTCGGCTTTGATTCGATTTCAAACACAATTTCACACAAGGAGCGGCTCGGTGGGCCGGAATGAGTCGGATCAAAACAAATTTTTTTCATTAGGCTGCTTTCCAGTCTGACCGTTTAGACTGGTCAGAAAAGATTATGTGGCCCCTGCAGTTTTTACCATTCAAACACAACGTCTGTGTAGGCTCTCAGTCGTACAAGAGTTGTCCATCGAGGGAAAGGCTTCTTGAGACATCATCTGTACTTCTGTGAAGAAGGTATCGGACGTTTCGCTCCTCATCCGAAGAGCTTCGTCAGCGAACTAACAAGTGCTGGTAGCCTATAGCCTAGGCCTTAAATACAGTAAGAGTGGGCGGAATTGGTGTGCCAACACCCTCCTCCTATTGGTTCCTTACACTAAGTCTGGGCGGAGTTGTGGTCTAATCCTCTCCTGCCATTAGCACCTCCGATCAAAGGGAAGTGTAGCTCCCTGTAGTTGGGTATGAACGACTCTGATACTGGCTCGTTAGCATCTATTGTTCTGGCTCGGCCCTGGCTTCACCTCATTTGCATGACTAAGGAGGACAGCGAGGTAAAGATTTTGGCCAAAGAAAACAGATGGTTTGAAAGAGGAGTAAAGGAAGCTATTTTTGTCAAACAACAGAACCCATCATTGAATCGGAATGGTGGTTTGAGGTTTAATTTGGACCCTGTGTTCAGCAGGTTACTGAGACCAAAACCCACAGCTCTTAGTCAATATGTAGTATTCTACACAGGTCAGTAGGTGTCAGTAATATTACTGTAATGTTGGGTGACACACAAGCACCAGACTTGACTGCCAGAACAACAGGCTTTTATTGCAGGTTTGAATGGTCTCACAATAGGCACAATAATACCAAACACGGGCTATTGTCGCGGCCGTAACCCACGCCAAGATAAAACTCAACTCTGAACTCCTGACATCACTTCCTGCCTCCCCCCCAATCAGCTTCCTTAGCAGTGGAACACATTTACACACACAAGCACGAGTCTTATTTATGTCTTATTTTCTGTTATTATGTCTAGTATATTGGGTAAGAGGAGTGTGAAGGTGACTATGGGGTATTAATCCATGTCTAGAGGGCTGTAATAATGTTAAAAGCCATATTTAGAAGGTTCTATCTATCTATACCTATCACTAGGGATGTCGAGAATTCTCGCAGACAGAATCCAATCAGACTGTGAACTATGGCATCGCCGCTATGGAGGATATTACAGTAATATGGAAGTGGCAGTGTGCAGGGCATTCTTGGAAGCGTGTTCACGGCATCAGCGAGTGTGGCTGTTGGGGTTGAACAGCTGCTTGCTACTTGTCGATGTCCAAGCAGAAGCTGTAGTAATTCTATATTTCATTAACTTTACGTAAAATTTGTCAGATCAACCCACGTAGATGTTCGGACTTGTCTGCACCCTTAATCACCAAGCGGTTGTATTGACACTCATTGCATCGACTGAGTGTCAACTTTCAAGCACTGGAGATCATCTGCTTCATAACACACGTCATACATAAAAGATCTGTGTTTCTTGCGTCGAGCATTTATTCGGTAATGAAATACAAGCCATCAACAAAGGTAAATTATCCACCGAGCAGGCAAGCGGGAGTGAGCTCCACCTCCGTAACGCTGAAAGCTTAAAAAAAAAAAAAAAACCTCCACAGTGCAACCCAGCCCTTAACCAAGAGAGCCAAGAAGGCAAGCGGCTCGGGCATCTAGTACGGATGCCTCCCTGGTGCGGTGTTCCGGGCATGCCCAAACAGGAGAAGGCCCCAGGGCAGACCTAGGACATACAGTATGTCATTATAACAGTGGTTTATTATTTGGTCTCAAAAAATGTGGGCAATCATATCTGAGCATTAATTTGTGGGACAACAAATCAACATTACAAAATGCACCTGCATTGTTTTGTGAATAAATAAATTGTGTTAAATAAAAAAGGTTGTTCTCCAGTCATATTTTTCATTGTATTTTTCTTAAAATGAATACGCAAATCCCGTCTTGTCTCGTTATTGTGGACCCAATCTCGTGCATCGCCTCGTCTCGTGAGCTGGGTGTCTGGTGACACCCCTACTTATCATGGTCGGGTCTGGAACCAAGTAACCACGATAAACAAGGGATTACTGTACATCCATTTACTGGATATGCCTCTGAATTTATAGGTTCCCAAAATAGCCTGTAATAAGTGAAATTTGCGATGTAGCCAACTTTTTTTTTTTTTTTTTTTTTTACAATGATTATATATGTTTTAATGCTGTAAAACCCCCTCACCATCACTGTACAAAGTTCAAACCTTTCAGACACAAGAAATTATGAAGTCACTCATGCGTATTTCACTCCTGTGACCTGTGACCTTTTCATCCTGGCACCGTTCCGCTGTACTGTAGTGTTTTTGTATCCTAGTAAAAACATACTGCTGCAGTACTCCACCTGTTGCAGTCCTCCTCTTTCGAACTGAAGATTCCTTTACAAGCTAGCAAGCAAGCGAGCTAGCGATGACACAGGAGACACGGCAGGGGCGGCACGAAGTAGATTGTGGTCGACAGGCAATCATGACGCAGAAAACAATGGGCGGTGCAGTCAGACAGCGAGGGAAGCAATTCTTCTTAAAGGGACAGGCTTGGCCTGTAACAAATGCTGTAATTAAAAAAAAAGAGGCACAAAAAGAATCCGCGTTAGAGCGAGGGAATACTGTATAGTCAAAATAATTTCAGAATTCCTGCTTGTTTTTATTTAAAAAATGAGCTGTAGCTTGATGTAAGTGAGGTCTATTGAGCGTACATTCCAAAAATAAGTGTAAAATCGGTGATAATGAGTCGAGGTGACTAATAAAGTGAAAGACAGAATTGGGTGGTAATTAGATGCTCAACCAAACCAGAAGCGGAACAGTGAAGTGAATAGCAACAGTAGAAAACTAGAAGACCTACCAGACGACGCATACTCGTGTCTGCGAAATTTCTGTCTGTGAAAACTTCTTTGTATTTGAAAGCGTCTTGGCTGTAGTTTTATTCATATTTGAGGTGTAGGGCACGCACCGTTCAGCAGTTCAACGATGCATTCCGAGTCACCGCGAGGAGCACTCTCGACTTTATTTGCTTCGTTTAATCCAGTCGGAGACTTTTTGAGGAAGGAAGTTGACACTGTGTTTGATTAGCAGTCTGTCTCACACTCCCTTAAACCACAAACATCATAGTTACGCTTTCAGTTTAGCACACTTGATACTTTTTAATTGTGGCGTAGCCCCAAAAATGCACCAGCAAGCCGTCCGCTGCTCCTGCATGGCAATGCAGCGCCATTCTTTTGGTGTGCTGAGCATCATGCATTCATGCTACGTGACGCCATGAGAGCTGTTTCACTGGTAGCCAAGATTCAAGCAGGGCCAGCGTCACTGCTTTGTATGCGCGTGTGTGTGTGTGTGTGTGTGTGTGTGTGTGTGTGTGTGTGTGTGTAGTCAAACAAGCTGTGTGGCTGCCGGGAAACACAAAGGCAGGTCATGTGTATGAAATGCATGTGTTGCTGCGTGACTTTTTACTAGCTGTTTATTGTTTTTCTTTTGCATCAAATTACAAGTACAGGAAAAAAAAACACATGTTTGTGTTGTCTTGTGTTTGTGTGTGTGTCCTCATATTCAGCTACATCCAGAACTCTCAGCCCTACCTGAACAACATGACGGCGGCAGGCTGCATGATGGCGCTGGCTGCCGTCTTCCCGCTCGGTATCGACGGCCACCACGTGCACCGCTCGCAGTTCCCCGTCGTCTGTCAGGTAACGCCACGGCCGTTATGTACTGTGGTCATGTGATTTGAGACTGTCTTTACGCTGGAGGCGCAGGTGTACCTGATGTTGCGGCCGGCACATTTAAAAAGCATGGTTGTGGTATTCAAAGAAAGCATTTGAAAACCTTGTTCAAAACTCCTGAAAGGTTTAGTAGCTGATCAAAACATTTGAAGGCTTAAATGTGCAGCTTATAAATGAGATGAATGCTTCTAATGCTGGCATTAACCAAAATAAAATGATGAACAAATCCCATCAGAAACCTGCAATTTGCTGATGCCAAGTCGGACTTGAAATGGTGCTTTATTGGATTTGTGCCGAGGATGTTTTTGGAACATTAATTTGTCTCTTTTGTTGCCCTTTACAAAGTACAAATATAATAAAAGTCCAAACTCTGAATTGCTTTTGCATTAAAGTCAGCTTTTTGTATCTTTGGGTTTGTAATTACTGGACTACCTTTGGGTCAAAAGTGTAACATTCATGCGCATGCGGCACCCGAAGGACCCGTCTTTGCTCTTAAATTAACATTGATCTTTTTTTCTAATTCGATTTGCGTCCCAATAAAGTGCAGTCAGTAGCTGACACGTCTACACCAGCAGTCAGGAATGACTTCATGCCACTGACTTCCTTACCGCCTGTGTTCCGCTGCAGTTCCGCCTGTGGCTCCTCGGCCTGGGCTTCAGCCTGGCGTACGGCAGCATGTTCACCAAGATCTGGTGGGTCCACACGCTCTTCACCAAGAAGGACGAGAAGAAGGAGAAGAAGAAGGTAAGGCCTCGTAGACGTAGCATCTTCCACAACTGCTGACGCTGCGACAGTTTGCATCTGGCTAACTGGAAACCACTCTTGTCATTTCCTCATCTGATCACTGCTTGTCTCCTCATCCTCTCATCTCTCCATTGTGTCATTTCCTCATCTTCTCATCTGGTCAGCTCTGACCTCCTCATCCTCTCATTTCTACACCCTCTCATCTACTTTCTCAATCTTCTCATGTCCTCCTCTTATTTCATGTTGTTCTTACTTCTCCATCCTCTCATCCTTGTCATTCGCTCATCCCACATCCTCTCATGTCCCCTCGCTCATCCCACATCCTCACATGTCCCCTTGCTCATCCCACATCCTCTCATGTCCCCTTTTTCTTATCTGGTCACCACTTAACTTAGCTCCTCATCCTCTCATCTCTCCATTCTTTTATGTAGTCATTTCCTCATCTTTGCATTTGGTCACATCTTACCTTCTCATCCTCTCATCTACTTCATACTCATCTCTCCATCTTCTCATGTCCTCCTCCTCTGATCTCCTATTGCTCTTATTTCTCCATCTTTCTCCCTTCTTTCACCTTTTCCTCATCTTTCCTTCTGGTTAACTCTTACCCTCTCATCCTTTCGTCCACATCATATTTAACTTTCCATCTTCTCATGTCCTCTCATCTCATGTTGCTGTCCATCCTCTCATCCTTGCATTTCCTTCACCCTTCCATGGCATCTTTTTATCATCTGATCACTTCTTACCACCTCATCCTCCCGTCTACTTCATACTCAACTCTCCATCTTATCATGTCCTCCAACTCTCATCTCATCTCACTTTGCTCATATTCTTCTATCCTCTCATCCTTGCCATTTGCTCACCCCGCCTTCTCTCATGTAATCTTTTTCTCAGCTGGTCACCTCTTACTTCCTCATCCTCGCATCTACTTCATAACTCTCCATCTTGTCATGTCCTCACTTTCTCTCCCGCCGTCTTTTTCTCATCTCCTTTTTCTCTTGCCTTCCCATCCTCAGTTAGTGGCCTCTGCTCTAATAGTTAAACGCCTGACCTCAAATAAATGCCTCTTTTTTCCGGACCTTGTAAGCTCCAAATGTTAATCTTTCCTACTCTCCCGGCTGCCTTGAATGCGGCATAAAGCAGATGCAGTACAAAGCCATGCAGTTTGCATTCATGGAGATAAATCATCCTGCAGCCTGTGAGATACTCCACCTCCTAATCGCCAGAATAAGAAATATGTGTAATATTTATGAATATGGATGAGTATTAACGCTGCATGCGATACTCTTACTCTTAGAAATGTACTCGGAAGCCCCTTGTGCACCTTTAAAGAGGAGGAATGCGTTTGTGTTCCCTGATGCCTTCAGTCTTTTAGCAGTCAAAGCAATAAAGCAGTACAGTGCCGTAGCGATGCAGCTTGGTGATGTTATGGCAGCATGGAATCCGTCAAGGCTGAAGTTACAAGGACAACCTTGCCTGTCAACACACACACACACACACACACACACACACACACACACACACACACACACACTCTCTTAAAGGAGTAACTGTTTCCTTTATTTGTCATACATCACACAGCAGCACTTGGAGCCGTGGAAACTCTACGCAACCGTCGGAGTGCTGCTGGCCGTAGACTTCCTGTCGCTCATCATCTGGCAAATTGTGGATCCGCTGCACATCACTGTGGAGGTAAGGGTCACAGGTCAAAGTGCATCACGAATGAAAATAATCTGTTTTGGCCCACATCACGTGGAGAAGCAGTAGACAGAGCAAATCAGTCGGTATGATGCGGTGGAGATCGCCCCCTTCTGGCGCAACGTCCTTTAGTTAATGAACACGTGAGCCTGCAGAGGGCGCAGCAGTTACACGTGCGTTTAGTAAAAGTTAGCAAAATGAGTGCTGTCATTGAATTGTAAATATTATATACATATTTACATTCACGCTAGAGAACCATGCTGACCAAGTCTTTTGTAAAGAATAGATGATCATCCTCATCCTCAAACGTCTTCCTTAAAAGCCAGATGTATTTAATTATTCAACCTTCCTCTTCATGTCAGAAATGTCAAATATGACTGCCCTCATTTCTTATTCTTCTCATTTGGTCACCCTCTCATCTTTTCTCCCTTGTATGTTCATTCTCTCATCTCGCAATCTTGCCATGTCCTCATCCTTTCATCTCGACATCCTCTTATCTCTCTGTCATGCCATGTTTTTCTTCTCTGTCCATCTTCTCATTTTGCCATTCACTCACCCCCTAATCCTCTCATGTCATCCTTTTATCATCTCTTCATCTCATGTCATTAAACCTCTCATCCTCCATCGTGTCATTATCTCATCCGTTTGTCTCCATCTTCTCCTGTCCTCATTCTCGTTTCATCATCAAATCGCTGTCTCATGCCATCTTGCTCTCATCCCGCCATGCTCGTTTCTTCTATCTTCTATCCATTGTTTCATCTCTCCATCTTCTCATGCCCTGCCCCTCTCATCATCCTGTGTCTCTCCATCTTGTCATTCCCTCACCCCCCATCCTCTCATGTCATCCTTTTTCTCACCCCCTATCCTCTCATGTCTTTGTCCTCTCGTCATCTCATTGCGGCGGTGGTCTTGCTGCTGGTGTGAGTAGAAGTTCACCAGGGAGGCCCCCAAAGTGGACTCTGACGTGCTGATCCAGCCGTTGTTGGAGCACTGCAGCTCAGAGAAGATGAACACGTGGCTTGGTGAGTGTGTCTTCTTCTGCTGCTTCCCGTTGCAGCGCGTGCACACATTTTGGTTCCTCTTTTCTGGTCGTGCGTCTCTTGTTTGTTGGCGCCTTGTTTCTTCTTAAAGAACAATGGTGGTGCTGAAGATGAAGTGTTATGTGGGTCACAAAGTGGGCCAGGGCCCCGGTAGCGTTTCCTCTGTGAGAGCAGACAAGGCGACACAAAGAAACGATGGACGGCGTGAAGACGCCTCAAACGTGCTCGCATTATTTCACTCTTTTATTCCCTTTTCTCTGTCAGTCTTCGTGGCGCCGAGTGACTTCTTACACTTTCAACTTCCAAATGAGACACAGCAGAGCGCACGATTCAAACACATACTTGTTAAAGTTCTACAAGTTTTGAGTTACAACTGGACGCAAAGACAGTCGTTCTCTGAAAGGCTCCACATTTTTGCTTCTGTTTAATATTTAATGAGGTTCTACCGAGATTTGAACTCAGATCACTGGATTCAAAGTCCAGAGTGCTAAACCTTACACCATGGAACCTGCACTCCCTCCTGAAAATCCCAAATGTCGCAAAGAGAGCTGATGTTTTTGGAGCGCAAAGTCTGTAATGAAGGTGGAAAATCCTGAATATCCCAAAGAGATCTTTTTATGAATTTGTAAGGAAGGCAGATTTCATTTTGAATAAGCAACATTGAAGGTTGCACCGACCTTTGAACTCAGATCACTGGAATCAGAGTGGAGAACGCTAACCATTGCACCATGGAACCTGCAGTTTGCCCTTGCCTAAAGGAAATCCCAAATATCCCAAAGAGATCCGATGTTGTTCTTGAAGCACAGAGTTTGGAACGAAGGCGGATTTAGTTTTGATTAAGCAACATTGAAGGTTCCATCAAGATTTGAACTCGAATCACTGGAGTCAAAGTGTAGCGTGCTAACCATTACACCAGCTGTTTCCTGGTTGAATGTAGCCTATTAGTCAAAATATCTGTCTAGTGAAGCAAATTTTGCATATTTTTTGCCTAAATGAAGTGTTTTCAATCATAAAATTGGCTAAATCAAGTAAAATACAAATATAAGGCATTTGGAAGTGTTCAAAGACTTGATGATATGTAGTATTTTACACTGGTCGCTAGGTGTCAGTAGAGTGACTGTAATGTTGGGTGCAGACGCACAAGCACCAGACTTGATTTCCCCCAACAACAGACTTTTACTGCAGGTTTGAGTGATCTCACAATAATCTTGAACATGGGCTACTGTTGCAGCCACGCCAAGCAAAAACTCAATTCGGAATCTCTGACGTCACTTCCTGTCCCCCCCCCGCTTTGCTCCCTTAGCACCGGAACACATTTACAGCAACACACACGAGCATGACTCTTATTTATGTCTTATCTCTTATTATGTCTACTATATTGGATAATAGGAATGTAAATGTGACTATAGGGGTGTTATTTCATGTCTATAAGGCTCTAATAATGATTAAAAACACCCTAAATTTAGAAGGTCCTAAGCAGGTTTTCTTCTGCTATCATTGTTTTGTATTTGGAGATACTGTACATACTCATTAGATTTGAACCTAGTTCACTGGATTCAAAGTCCAAAGTGCTAACCATTACACCACAGAGCATAGATCTACATTTTGTCTAATGAAAAACATGTCCAGTATCTCCAAATTTTTTCTGTGCGTCTTCATCTGCCCCGTATCGCCCCCCGCAGGTGTCGTTTACGGCTACAAGGGTCTGCTGCTGCTGCTCGGCATCTTTCTGGCCTATGAGACCAAGTCCATCTCCACGGAGAAGATCAACGACCACCGGGCGGTGGGGATGGCCATTTACAACGTGGCTGTGAGGGAACATGTTCAAGAAACACCCCACCCCCCTTTGTTCTGTTTTCATGGTTGCGATCTTTTTCCCCGGCCCCTGCAGGTCTTGTGTCTGATCACGGCTCCGGTGACGATGATCCTGTCTTCGCAGCAGGATGCCTCCTTCGCTTTCGCCGCCCTCGCCATCGTCTTCTCCGCTTACATCACTCTGGTGGTGCTCTTTGTGCCAAAGGTACTCTTATTTTGACATGCCACTTGTTGGCTAGCTGTAAACTAGCTTGGCATTGAATAGCAGCTCACAGGACTGGGGGATGCTACTAGAGAGGAAACACTACCCCCTGCAGGGACGCCTGAGTGCTGTTTGACCGAGAGTCTTTGTGTGTTGTTGTGCCGGTCCAGATGCGGCGCCTCATCACACGTGGCGAGTGGCAGTCGGAGCAGCAGGACACGCTGAAGACAGGCTCGTCCACCAACAACAACGACGAGGAAAAGTCCCGACAGCTGGAGCGGGAGAACAGGGAGCTGCAGAAGATCATCCAGGAGGTGGCGTCATAGAAACATTATTACATGAACATTACACTGTGGTCACAACAACCACAACGTATCCCTATGGACATCTCTTTGTTCTTTCTAGAAAGAGGAGCGGGTGTCAGCGCTCCGCAACCAGTTGGCCGAGAGACAAGCTCTACGCAGCCGCCGCCGACCCTCCATGGGCCAGAACCAGAACCACAGTGCCCCGCCGCCGTCGTCCCAGACGGACCCCAAGTCTCTGCTCCCTCCGCCAGGCTACCCGAGCACGGACAATCACTCTCTGCCGCCTTCCTTCTCCAACTCATCCAACTTGTACCCGGCTGAGAGCAAGATGAGCCGCAACCACTGCCACAACAGCCAGATCCCGCTGCTCTACAAGTAGGCGGGGTTGGCAAGGCAGGGCGGGCGGAGCTTTGTCACGGAACACGAGACACCGCCGGACATTGTGACTTTCACGTTGTTCTGCCACGCCACGCCGCTTGACGGCACACCTCCGCCACCACTCCCTCGCGGTTGTGATGACCGGTTGCCACGGCAACAAGCACATCTCAGACTAGCAGCACAGGAGCTTCCCATTGCTGCTCTCCTCCTTGGCCCCGGGGCCCTTTCTTTTGTGGACGCGTCGCGTGTCTTTGCTGTAGCGTCTCTCGACTGGACGACACACACACACACACACACACACACACAGTCGTTCTCTGTGGTCCTGTAGTCCTGTTTTTGTCAGTCGTGTGTTTACTCGGCCGTGTGTCGTGAAATAGCCATAACACTTGAGGCAGGACGAGGAACTGGACAGCACATGTTCAAATGAAAATCAAAGACATTATGCCGGCACACGACATTTTCATAGCAGATGAAGCCAGAGGACAAATCAAGTTTCCTGCATGCTGACTTGTGTAAATAAACACTAAAAGCACAGTTGGTTTTTTTAAAAATTTGACAGATGTTGCTCGTCTGTGTTTTTTGTATACTTTTAATTGGACAATCTCGTTTTTCCTTTTCCTGTTTAGACTGGACAGTTCAAAGGTGAAGACGTGTCGCAACATGGTGATGATGGTAGTCTGCATGAGCCTTTAACACAAGCAATGACACTCTTTCACCGCCAGGTAACCACTTTTCTTTGATTTCAGCGTGCACTTTTAAGGTCCGCAGAGTTCATGTTGCCTGTGGTTGTTGTTATGTTAGCTCAGGGCGCGAGGAAGCTAAACGAATAAAATAGGCCATATTTATTATACTCATGGAGAGTGCAATTATCAGTGTATCATAAGAATGCAGAACCACGCTGGAAATCTTGGACACGCAAGTGGAGGGAAATATTTGTATTCACTTAGTAATATATTATCTAGGCTCATAAATGTTAATATATTTCAGAGTATGTGTATGCAAAATATGTGAGTACCATAAATAAAATCTTTGTTTTTTTCCCCATTCTCTGTTGTGTTTTGATGGTCCATGTTGAAATGACTAAAAGTAGAATTAAAAACATTCTTAACATGTGGTTTTAATACATTTGAGATTAAAATATAGATATAATTGATTGATTATTGATTAATATCATCTAAACATTTACATTTCATAAAAGTAAGTCATAGTTTGCCACAGTAAAGAAGTTAAGGAGAGAAATTGTTGACCACTGGGTGGTGCTATATTGTTAGTTCAGCTCTGCGTTTGTGCATTAGAGGAGTAGAAGAAGAAGAAAAAGAAGCTATCCGGGGTGCAGAATCCTGAAGTAGCATTTTCTAACCTGTTTTTTTTTTTTTTTTTTTTTTTTTTACAACTTTGATAAAAAAAAAAAAATGTGTTAATTTTGTACATGTTAGAAAGCACCACGAAGTGTGATTTTTGAGAGTCTTCGTCGCTGGCGGCGATGGTTTATCCACTGTGCCAACAGTTAGCTGAGAAGTTAGCTTCATTACTACCACTCACGCGCCAGACGGGAGTTTGTCGTACAATCCCGTCGGAGGTTTTCGCTTGTTGAGCATTATTCGCCTTTGTCGTGGTAGGAGTGTTTATTTTACTGTTGTGTGGATTATTTCTTCTGTTTGAGCCCCAACAAGCTAACAACTAATGGAATCCAAACTTCCAAACAGCAGCCACTTGTGTCCACTAGATGTCGCCAGTTCTTCGCCCGCCATCTTGGCAGCATAGTTACGGGACGCCATTGGAGACAAAACACCATACAACGGCAAACAACTTCAGAAGAACTCATAGGGTTAAGGGCGGATGTCAGGCATATGTGTGAATAGACTTTCAGCTTTTCTTTTGAGGAATTAGAAATGTATTTATAAGTTACTTAATATGCCTTATAATGTTTATGTACATTGCTTAATGTAACACACAAATGCAACGCTACAATGTGTTATTTCAACACCAGAAAAAAAATCGTAAACGTCACTTCGCTGCAGCGTGATTGTCCAATTTAGAGGGATGTTAAAAATGTTGAGATGTGTATTATGTCTGTAACCTATCAAATCAGATAAAGCATCAAAAGATTTGAAACCGAACTCACTTGCCTAACTTCACTAGTTAAGGAAGAACATTTTGTCGTAGGACTGTCACAATAACAAATTTTGCTGTATGATAATTATTATTATCATTAATTTTTTGCCAATAAACAATATTATTGTCAATGTTATTTTGAGACCATTTTTTTCATTGATATAATGATAATATATGGCGTGATAATGCGAGTACACTGTATCAAAAGCAATAAACTTCAATTTCTCAAGCTTATTTGTCAACATTGTAATTAGAATGTCAAGACCTTTCGAATAAAATAAACAAACCAAATATATTAATAAAAAAACAATAAAATAAAATTGACAGTCTCTTTTAGCACAAATTGCACTTCAATAAAAATCACAATCATAACCGAAAACAATAAAAAATAGACCCCGTCTCTGTTAGGATTTAAAAAACACTTCAATAAACACCACACAACAACAAAAGCAATAAATGGAGTATCAAATCTCTGTAAGCAAAACTGCACTTCAATGTAATTGAAATGTTCTTCAATGCGTTGTTAGTTAGCATAAGAAAGTTAGCACACTTCCGCTTTTGTGGAGAAATGATGTAAAACAATGGTTCCCCAAAGTGTATTGATTAGATAAAATAGATCGGTCGAAAAACCAAAACATAACGCGTATCATGGACACTACACCGTGTTTCTGATTTTCAATCAGTGTCATTTTGGTTCTTGTCTGAATAGTGACCACAAAAAAAACAGAAATAACCAGAAAATACTCAGACGTTCACACTGTGTGTCAATGCAGACGTCCGCTCATTTGCATACACACTTCCTTGATTCACTCTTAGCAACACTCTCACCTTGAGTGTGGAATACGCTGTTTACATTTAATGAGATGTAACGTTTTGTCGGAGTTTGGTCAAAGTATATGTTTTGGATGCAGCAAAGCACGTTTGGTGCACATTGAGGTCTTGCACTTTGTCAATCACGGCAGCTGCAACCCAAGTTCCACCCTTTCCTATCATTTATTTGATTGTCTTTGTCACAAACTTTTTCATGTCACAAAACGACGACGCGCAAACGGGCTGAAATGGACATCAGATCGTGTTTTATACACAACGGGCACGGAGAAAGTATTCGTGTAGCACACGACACACAAAGCCAGCGAGTGCGCACTCGCTAGCGCCCTGCCTTTCCCCACTGAGACAAAGAGACTGAGTGAAAGACAGGAGGGTTGACTCACGCCCTTCATTCCGCTATAGAACCAACGCGCCCAGGCGTTGAGACAGACGTCATCCAGCCTGTTTCCTGAGGAGGGAAACAAACTGGCATGCACATGTCAATATATCGAGGCCAGCAAAATTATCAAGTTAGTTTTTTCTATTTATCGTGTGGTTAATTAGTTTATTGATTATCGTGGCGGGCCTTGTCGCAAGATAGTTTTTTACCAAAGATTTTACCAAAGTAAGAAGAAAAAACTCAGTTTATTTGTTTTCCCAAATTCTGTGTTTTCCACTTTAATTTTTTCAATACACACACACACACACACACACACACACACATTGACAGGTTTTCATCCCCGCGCAGTGTGGGGATTGATGGTGATATACTGTACCTACCCGGTGAGTTTTGGGGGTTCCTGTTCGGGACTCCTGAAATCCCACATTTTTTGCTGGACTTGACTTGCTTGCAAATTCTGGTGAGTTTTCGTGCATGTTGAGGGCCTCAAAAGGGAAGTGCCATCATAATAATACTAATAATGACACACAAAGCAGTTTCAAGACGGCCCTAAAAATGAAAAAAAAAAGGCCACTGAGAAACAGTAGTGAACGGTGGACAGGCCAGCAGTCTGGCGGTAGATAATAACAGGGCGGCATGGCTCACGTGGTAGAGTGGCTGTCTTCCAAGCCCCAGGTAAATGGTTATATCCTCCAAGTTGACGGGCCCTTCAGGCCTGTAACCAGATATTTTTCGGGGGGGTGCAAAAATGAGTGAACGGACCTTTTGCGAGGGAGCGAAGCGACCGAGCGGGGGGAAGGGGAAATTTTGCATTTGGAGCGACGAAAAAACAGTTTTGTGATGCATATTTTGGACAGACATAACAATATTATTTCCTCCAAATGACAAGCTTAAGGGCAAAATGCCAACATCAGGCTTGCCCTATTTAGATAAGTTCATCAGTTTACTGGGCGACTGAGCATGCCATGGCTTCAGTGGTGGATGCTACTTACACAGGCCTACACTATATGAATCACTACAATGTTACCTATCGCTCATTCAGCATCAACTTCCTGCAGCAATGTGCACATGCCACTATTCACCAGCAACAGGCGCTGTTGCAACACTTCTGCCATCATTTATCACAGCACATTTACACTCCGTTACAACTGCCACACCTTGATAGCGGCTTTTTTTTTTTTTTAACCAAGCGGACCTTTGGTTGCCCGCGGGGGGGTTCGTTCGAACCCCCCTTGGTTACGGGCCTGCCCTTGGGCAAGACACCAAACTCCTATTTGTTCCTGATGCTGCTTCTGCAGTGTCCAAGTACTTAAGTAGAAGGTAGAAAAGTACGAGAGGAAAATATTTTTTTGTTCTTTCCACCTCTGGTTCAAATCAAGTGGTCTTGTTCTTTTCTTGTTTGTTGCTTTTTAAAGTTTTGACTCCAGTACACTAAGTCCCCTACTAACGAACATCTGATGTGCAAACACTCGTAGATACGAACACAAGCCGACTGGTCTATTTTTTTCATGATTTTTTTCGAAAATTGCCATATTTTGTCATTTAAATTTTTTCGAAATACAAAGGCACTATTTTTGTATTGCGCACCATTCCGCCGCTACGAATGGTGGGTAGCAGCATCCCTCTCACGCGATCTTTCTCAGTTCGTCTGCACTTGTCGCTGATAACATGTCGGAGCACACCGTTTGTACCCCATTCGATACTTTACAGAGACGTTTGTTATCCGTTATCATGGCTGATAAATGGAGTGCAAGTGCTCGCAGTAGTGGCAGGAAACCTCAAGCAATTTCTATGGAAACGAAGGTGGCCATCATCAGGAAGTTGGACGGTGGCGAGAAAATGGCTAATGTAGCGCGTGCTAATGGAGTGAATCGCTCAACCACAGGAACAATTTACAAAGGCAAGGTTGGAATTATGGAACATGTGAAGACTTCTGTACCAATGGCATCCATTATCAGTATCAAGATTTGTCCTTTCTTCAGTAATTCCTCCTCCTGCTCCACCACCACCACCAACGATGTATGCTGGATCACTCCTCCTCAAAGGTAAATAACATTTATCATTACGTATTATTATATCACTTTTGTTATTGTTTTTTCATTCATGATCCTGGTTTAATATTACTACTGCATCCAAACTCATATTTACATACGTACACATATACTGTATATGCATACACGTACATGTAGTACCTATATCATTGGTAATACTACCTTTTCCATGACTTAAGAACGATTCCACTTAAAAACGTCGTCTGGAACCAATTGTGTTCGTTAGTTGGGGACTTAGTGTAGATACAAACGTTTTATTGCTACGTTGTTGGACTGCCATCAAACTGTCACGGCAACGTCCTTTTTGGAAGGATGGCTACCTATCATTAAAAACAAACAGGAAGTTGACCAACTTCACACAGTGACATCATAACCTCCTTGCTGGAGTTTCCAGGAAGAGGAAATGAAAAAGTAGAGAACAATAAGACAATGTTTCAACGCGCTGCAAGACTGTGATGTCACACAGTATGATCTTTTTTTATAACAGACGCGTGATGACTGCTCGTGTGTCCCAGCCGAAGGCAGCGGAGGAATGTGGTGGGGAGGAGGTTTTTACAGTGTGTGTGTGTGTGTGTGTGTGTGTGGGAGGTGTCGTGTAGGTGTCACGGGGGAAAACCCCGTTGTGGGCTGAGGCTTCTGTGGGCCTCCACCTGACGCAGCAACACTCAAAGATGGAGGAAATTCCCAATTTGACCTCACACAAGGGAATATTTACAAGGATTTTGGGGCTGCATGGCTGGCCGGAGCTGTTTGACAACTTCCCCTCTCAAATGAGCGCGTGTTTGTTTATGTCGAACTTATTGATGTCTTTATTCAGAAGTAGAAGATTTGAACTGACAGAGCAAACACCAGGTTGCCACTTTAATATTCTGTTCAAATAATGTTAAATCATAATAAATGTAAATGTTTGTCATAGCTTCAGTAAAACAATAAATGCTCACAGAAACAATCATAATCATTTATTAGTCGATTAATCTGAAGCTTGTTTCAGTTAATGGAGTAATGGGTTGGGCCATAGATGGACCAAATCACTATGAAGCAAACACTTGCAGTTCGTGTTTGGGTCCGCAACGTATCAGAAAAGAGGCCAAAAACGCCCATCACTGTTTTCCAAAGTCAAAGCTGATATGTCTGAATATCTTCCATCCATCCATCCATTTTCTATGCCACTTCTCCTCTTTAGGGTCGCGGGGGTATGCTGGAGCCTATCCCAGCTGACTTTGGGCGACAGGCGGGGTACACCCTGGACTGGTGTCCAGCCAATGGCAGAGCACATATAGACAAACACACTCACACTCACATTCATACCTATGGACAATGTAGAGTCTCCAATGAAGCTAACCTGCATGTTTTTGGAATGTGGGAGGAAACCGGAGTACCCAGAAAACCCCCACACACACGGGGAGAACATGCAAACTTCACACAGAAATGCCCAAGTGAGAATCCAACCCAGGTCTTCCCATCTCCAGACTGTGACTGTGTAGCCAACATGCTAACCACTAGACTGTTTTGGCTAAAACACAAAAATAATAGGTTGCTTTCATGGATGACAAAGGAAATTAAAATATTCACGTTTGAGAAATCAGAGGATATTTACATATATAAATCAAAAAGTGATTAATTGATTACCAAAATAGTTGTCGATTAATCGGGTAATCATTTAACCATTGATTAATTGTTGCAGCTCAATGGCGATGTTCAACATTACAATGGATTGTTGATACGCTCTCACTGCGTGTCGGATTTAAGAACTATTATTAAAATCTAGCCTTTTCCTCGCTGAGTTGGGTCACCACTTTACTCGTCACCCAGAAGGAGTTGCACACAAGAGTGGCAGGAAATTGGGCCGAAGTCACAGATGAAGAAAAAAACAAAGCGGCGCCCTGGCGGACCCAAGGGGTGAAGTCACATGGTCAGATGCACCAGCATGGTTTTTTACCCTGTTAAAGCCGCATGTGATTGGTCAAAGTGTGTGGCAGCCTGTGTGTCAAGAATAAGCAGGGGGGTGGGGGTGAGCACCAGGAAAAACTTGGTGTTTGTGAATAGCAATCTTCTGGCAAAAAGTGTTACCTGGACGCTGCTTTTTCTTGTCCGTTTTGCACATTTCAAGTTACGGTATTTTTGGTTGTGTGATGCTTTGTTGATGTGGTTTTGTTTCACTGTAGATTCACAAATAATACACACAATCAGGACCTTTTTGTCTAGTAAGAGTGAGATTGGTCTTTGCTTTTGTGTTTCATAATTATTTATTGTGTTGCAATCTGTTCTGTTGAGTAGATAAACAAAGCCATATAAACAACAAATGTTTTTACACTAGAAATAGATTTTACACGTATTTTGGTAAACAATCTGAGGAGCCGTCTGGGAGCCATCCAGCCATCCATCTTCTGACGCTTATCCGGCCGGGTCGCGGGGGCAGCAGCCTAAGCAGGGAAGCTCAGGCTTCATCCACTTCGTCCAGCTCCTCCTGGCGGATCCTGAGGTGTTCCCAGGCCAGTTGTGAGACATAGTCTCTCCAACGTGTTCTGGGTCTTCCCCGTGGCCTCCTACCGGTCGGACGTGCCCTCCCGACTCCTCCCGTCCCCTGGGAGGAGTCCAGGAGGCATCCTGACCAGATGCCCGTGCCACCTCATCTGGCTCCTCTCAATGTGGAGAAGCAGCGGTTCTACTGTGCTTCTCACTTTATCTCTAAGGGAGAGCCCAGCCACCCTTCAGAGAAAACTCATTTTAGCTGCGTGTACCCGCCATCTTGTCCTTTGGGTCACTACCCGAAGCTCATGACCACAGGTGAGGGTAGGAACGTAGAACGACCCGTAAAGTGAGAGCTTTGCCTTTCGGCTCAGCTCCCTCTTCACCACAACTGATCAATGCGGAGTCCGCATCACTGCAGACGCTGCACCAATTCACCTGCCAGCCTCGCGTCCCAGCCTTCACTCACTCGTGAACAAGACCCCGAGGTACTTAAACCTCTGCACTTGGAGGAGGACCTCATCCCTGACCCGCAGACAGCACTCCACCCTTTTCCTTTTGGGATCCAGTTCTTTAAAAAGAGCCAAACTTTCCATGACAATTCCGCTGATTACGTCACCGCTACCATAATCCACCATTTATTTTTGTTGTGCCTCTGCTTAATAGATTTGATCTGCATGAGAGACTTGAGCTGTTGTGATTTCTGAGCGACTTTAAAGTAGTGTCACCTGAAATAAAGTTCTGTTTCGAGTTATGTTCCCCAAAAACTGTGTCATTGTTTTTGCACAATTGGTGTTTCTTATTATGCTGCCAAATATAAACTACAAGTAGTTGTTTGTTTTTGTTTCATCTTGTTGCCATGTCGAGACGTTCCCGTCATCATGATCGTGAGCCGTGTATTGCAAATCGTATCCTAACGTGAGCTACCCTGATATTCCCAGCGCTAACTTATTTGTAACACAGCCGTTTTGTTGTTGTCGTATTGAAACTTTACTCTCCATAAATAGCACCATGTCCCGATGCTTTAAATACAAATAAATAGAAATAAATAGACAGCAGATGTAAACTGGTACAGTTCATAAAGATGCTAAAGTTCATCTCCATTGAGATTCAAAGACTTCTTCATCATCGCATCGATGAATAAACGTGCAGACAAAAACGAAGAAACAAATATATATCCATCCATCCATATACTAGATATATGTATACTAGTATAAACCCCTGTGATCGGCTGGCAACCCGTCCAGCGTGTACCCCGCCTCTTGTCAAAGCCAGCTGAGACGAACTCCAGCTCACCTGTGACCCGAATAGGATAAACGGTGAAAAAAATCCTATTTGCTAAGCAAAAGGAATTGATCTTTGGTTCCTCAGCAGAGAGCAGAACCAGTCTTGTTGGGGGAGAAGTTCTGTGGGAGGTAGGCCACACTTTGAGGTGGGAGTCAAAGTGCAAACACGCCAAAGAAGGTCTTTCCACCGTCCGTCTCCAGCTCCGACAGCTGATTGGTCTCCGTCCACAGCCGGTCGCCCTTGTTGAGCTGGAAGACGGCGCCCAGGTACAAGGCGTTGTACCAGCCCTGCTTGGCGCGGTGATCGTTCTCGGCCGATCCTCCCTGCTGGCACGCCGACCTCACCGCGCTCATCAGGGACGCCTTGCGCCCCACCGAGTCGGAGTACCGCCAGATCCTGTGGCTGAGGGGCATGAAGTTCTTGCTCGCCATTTCATTCTCCTCCGCCTCCTCCTCGCTACAGGACACGCGAAAGGACGCCTGGCTGTAGACAAAGTAGAGGCCCGTGTGCGGGACGGCGATCTGGTTGTTGAGCAGGCGTAGGCCACCCTGAGCGAAGGCCTGACCCTGACCGTTCCTCCACTCCAGCTGTTCTGGCATACTCTGACCTCCAGTATGGATCCCTGGAAAAAAGAACATGAAAACATGGTAGAACAAGAATGTGTATACTCTGTTTCGTATTATGAGAATAAATACACTTAAACTTACTCAAATAAATGACACTTCTACTCCTATACTGTCTTATCAAGAAGCCCTTCAGACAATCTAGTAAAAGAGTCCATTTTCTGGTCACTTCTTTTCAGACAGTGAATCAACAGCGCCTCCAAGTGGTCAAGTATTGCACTCCATTTTGATTCAGTTGCTTCATACAGTGAGACTCCGATGATGCAAGTGATTATTTAGCAATATTCATACTGAAAGACTGAACAAAAACTGATCCATCGACTTTGCACCATTGAAGGACTGAACAAAGACTGAGTCATCGGTTTTACAACTTTTAAGGACTGGACATAGACTGATCCATGGGTTTTGCAACATTTAAGGACTAAACAAAGACGGATCCATGGGTTTTGCAACATTACGGTTCCACCAAAATGTAAACTGGGATCACTGGATTCAAAGTCCTTGCCGCTAGCCGTTACACTGTGGAACCAACATAAGACTTGGCCAGTGTTGCGAGCACTTTTGCTCAAGCACTTCAGTCCAGTGATACGAGTTCAAATCTTGGTAGAACCTTGAAAGTGGTTTGTTCAGGGATATTTGGGATATTTGGGATTTTCATTGGGCATTGGCATCCTTGCTGTTCTGTGGTGTAATGGTTGACACTCTGGGCTTTGAATCCAGAGATCGGAGTTCAAATCTTGGTGAAGGGAAGCTTGCCTACTCACAAGTAAATCTGTCTTTGTTTCAATTTTTGGGATTTTCATGGGCAGCAACAACATGCAGGTTCCATGGTGTAATGGTTAGCACTCTAGCGTTCAAACCTCATTAGAACCTGACATGTTATGACTGTAAATGCTCAATTCTCATCAGATGAAATATGATCAACCTTGCCAAGAGGACTTTTACAGTGTATGCATCCTTTGACCTAATGAATGAACTTTGTGAAGCCATGTCTCACCTTCTAAGTGAATGGCGGCCTTGGCTTTGCTGCTGATTCTCAGTAGGGTGTCGTGAGGATCTGAGCAGAGGGAGATAAACGCAAGCTTTGTCTCAAAGGGTTCCAGACACCTCAAAAGCCCAATAGACCAACACATCAACAAAAGTACCTGTTTTATCCTCTGGGTCCTCGACCAGCGCCTGAGTCGGGCCTGCAGGCGTCTGGATGTTAGGGAAAAGCAGAACATTAGAAAGCTGGAATGCATTCACAGCTTGAGGTGCTTTAATGAAAAAAAGTCTTTCTCAGTACCATGGGCTCGGATCTACCGTGCCAGTACCAGGCGAACAGCAGGACCAGGCCTAAGCACAGGGCGGCCACCAGGAGGCCCGCAGAGAGCTTCCACATCCATCCTGCAAACGATCTCTTCTCCACCACCACCACCGTCTTCTCCTCCAAGCCCGCCTCCGGGTCTGCCGGTGGCGAAGTGTACATCACCATGTTGCTGAGCTGAGATGCTTGCACACGCTAGACCGGTTTGTGCTGAGCTCGCAGAGCAGCCTGTCTTAGCTGCGCTGCTGGCAGAGTGAAGTAGCAGCGAGAGGGCCCGGCCTATTTATGCCCGTGCAGAAGGGAAACTCCCGTGATGTCACTGTGAAAGCGGAGACTGGAGGCAGCAAACAACGCAAGACAAGTCACCGATTTCTTTTCTTTTTTTTCTTCTTTGGTGGAGTTCTTCCAAAACATGGAAGCTGATAGCAGCCGTGGTCAGTTTGTTTTTTTTAACAAACACAGACACAAATATTGCATACAGGACACTTGGAGTCACCACTAAATGTGAAGCTTCAGACCTCAAACCAACAATCCACAAGTCATCCACAATTTGAGGTTATTTATACACGTTTTTGAGCGTGACGAGTCCAAAAAAATCCAAATGATCCCACACAGAATGCGCTGAAAAGTTGTCATTGGCACTGGACACCTTGACCGTACGGAAATGATCATGACCACGGAAGCTCCAAGGTGAACGCAGTCAACCTCGCATTTACGCACTTTTCCCATAGGAAATATTCATCATACAATGCAATAAAAATTGTAAAAAGAAGTGTGAAAGTTAACTCTGCTACCAAGGCTCAGGAGGTAGAGCAGATTGTCCAGAAACCAGTCACTGTTGTGTCCCTGGGCAAGACACTTCACCCAACTTGCCTCTGGTGCTGCCCACACTGGTGTACGAATGCGAATGAATGGTTGGTGGCGGTGGGACAGGCCGCAGCCGTGAATTGGCAGCCCCGTTTCCATCAGTCAACTCCTGGGCAGCTGTGGATACGGATGTAGATTGCCACCACCGGTGTGGGACTGACGCTGGGTGAAGCTTGGAATGCGAGTCCGCCTCCCTCAAGTAACTTCTTGTGTTGGTTCTTTGTAGATCGCTGAACTGAGGTCCAATCCAATCCAACTTTATTTGTAAAGCACTTTAAAAACAACCAAAGTGCTGTACGGAACAGTCTATAAAATACGTAAAAGCATATGTCAAATCAAATTAAAACATGAGAAATGTGTATAAAAATGACAACCAGGATAAACCACAATAAAAACAGATAAAAATGAAATGCACAACTAAACTAAAACAGAATAAAATACAATAAACAACACAAATAACTCAAACAGTGTCAAAGGCCAAAGGAAATAAATGTCTTCTTTTTTTTTAAAGGGCTTATGGTGAAAGCTGAAGTGTCACGTTATCACGTGTCAAGTTTTGAAACTTTTGTCCAAAGCCTCCTTGTTTGTATTTAAACAAAAAACAAAATAGCAATAGAACACAAGTATTAAGCCGCTTCAGCTTGTATTCTTTCCTTTGGCCAGCAGGGGGCCAACCTACTGTACTGTATGTCACTGCTGGTTAATTTGCTCATTAGTGAGCAGGATTGCGTAAACACTGCTTGTGCAATTTCTGCCAAAGAGCAGGAGCTGTGCGTGTGTGTGTGCGTGTGTGTGTGTGTGTGTGTGCGTGTGTGTGTGTGTTTGTGTGTGAGGACGCACAGTTTGCTACTGATCTTGATGGGGTTTTTTAAGTCTCGCTATACTCTTTAAGCTCTATTGAGTGACATTCTCACTGGGACATTTTAGCTACATTCACTTCCTTTTTGATCACAGGAGACAACATCACATGTCTGTCATCTGCACGTAGCGTTTTTTTTGTTCATTCGGGTGAAAGTAGGACAACAAAAATGGGTAAAATGACTTCTGATGTCATCAATGATGTACGCGCGTGTGTGTGTGTGTGTGTGTGTGCGTGTGGAGTCCACTGCAGGAAAATGTGTCGAAATTGTCAATTAGAGCACAATGTAGCTTGGAAGAATGTCTTAGACGGGGAAAATCTTTCAATTTTCTAGCTGAACAAACAGGTTTTAACACAACGGCCCGAGTCAGTTTCTTCAACATGTCACCGTCGTTGTGTGAACCCGTTCAGTGTGCTGCCGTTCATTTATTATATTATGAATATACCATCTTTCATGTTTGTGTATCGTAGCACGCGCAAAGTGACGACCCCACCCCCGCACTGTGCTTCCCACAGTGTCATGTGGTCAACGTGTAAACACAATACGCACCCACGTGTTACACACACACACGTATAAGTTCCACTACTCACTCGCCCACCTCATTTCTATTACCTCTTGGAAGATTTGCTAAGTGAAGTTCCTCCACGCTGACTTCCTCCCCCCAATGGGAATTGTGTAATGATGCAGACTGACATTCCCCAAAGAGACAAAGCTCTCTTTTCATGCACGCAGAACACTAGAAGAACAGCAGAACCCCCTCCAGCTGGAGCCTGCTTATCCAGGTGACCTTTTTTCCCCCCGCCGGGAATCTTTATCAGCGATCCCAGGCTGACATTTCCATCCAGCTCAAATTCCAGCGATGAAAATGAAAAATTAGATTCTTGCTGGGTGATGCGTCACAGCAAAACGTGAACGTGTGCCCCCTGGTGGATGTGAGCAGTACAGAAGATATACTGCATGCTTGCTTGTGGAACAAGTCACAAAGACACTTACAGTATGTTGCGTGGGGAAAAACAACAGCTTGCCCGTCTAAAATGAGACACATTTTCTTCTTGTTTAAGTTTGTTATATGTAAGGCAATTACGATGCCTTCACTCACCATTAAGTTTCCTTTAGCCCATTTCTGCTTCTGTGGTTATCATCACACTTTTCCTTTGTGGTCATTACCGGAAAAACAAAAAAGCCCCCCAGGAGTCTTAAACTTAAACAACTTCCTCCGTGCTGCCAGACACCTGGAAGCACTTCTTCTTACACGGTGTTGCTGTGAGTGCTTCTGGCCTCCCAGCATGCCTTGCGGCACTTGTTTTGCAAAAAGTTGCTAAAGTTACATGCTTGGAGTGTACTAAGTAGTTGTGTATCCCCCATGGTAGGAGTGGTTGCCCATTGTGTGTTTACTTACTGGACTTGTTACATGTTGTGCTGTCATTTTTTTGTTGGCACCGTGATTGTAGTTAGTGTGTGACAAGCTCACTGCCAGTTTAGTGTTGGCTATTGCTTGTCCAATCAAACAGTACTTTGTAGTTCTTTGTGGTCCTTTGGAAATATGTTCCACGTTACAGTCGTCCCTCGTTTATCGCTGTTAATTGGTTCCTGACCTGACCGTGATAAAGGAATCCCCGCAAAGTAGGATTCAGTATTAATAAATGGGAAGTCTTCCTAGTTAGAGCATAGAAACCCTGCCTTTCTAACATTATTAGAGCCCTGTAGATGTCAAATAACACCCCAATAGTCACTTTTACGGCCGCATGTTGGCCACACAGTCAGGAGATGGGGAACATCTGGGTTGGATTCTCACTTGGGCATTTTTGTGTGGAGTGTGCATGTTCTCCCCGTGGGTGTGTGGGTTTTCTGGGTACTCCAGTTTCCTCCCACATTCCAAAAACATGCATGTTAGCTTCATTGGAGACTCTAAATGGTCCATAGGTATGAATGGGAGTGTTTGTCTATATGTGCCCTGCCATTGGCTGGACACCAGTCCAGGGTGTACCCCGCCTGTCGCCCGGGTTGGGTATTTCATGATCATGACTATTTTTACTGAAGTTGTGCTTGTGAGTGAGGGAGCAGAAGGTTACTGAAGGAGGAATGTGGAAGACTGCATTGACAGGACAGGAATGCATACAGGTGAAATCATCATCATGGGAAGTCCCTGACAGTCCAGACCAGCATCTCAAACATCTCCTCCCGACCCCCCACACCCCTTCTTACAAGGAGGTCACGTTTTTTGGCATCGCTTGTTTCATTTTCTTTACATTCTCAGCAAATGCATGGACCTTAATGACATGATTTCGGGAGGATCCTCATGAGGATATGATGATATGATATGATATGATATGATATGATATGATATGATATGATATGATATGATATGACATGATATGACATGACATGATATGATATGATATGATTGATATGGTATGACATGATATGATATGATATGATATGATATGACATGATATGACATGACATGACATGATATGATATGATATGATATGATTTGATATGATATGATATGACATGACATGACATGACATGACATGACATGACATGACATGATATGATATGATATGATATGATATGATATGATATGATATGATATGATATGGGCCGCACGGTGGTCTAGTGGTTAGCATGTTGGCCAATACAGAAGCAGCCTGGAGATGGGAAGACCTGGGTTGGATTCTCCCTTGGGCATTTCTGTGTGGAGTTTGCATGTTCTCCCCGTGTGTGTGTGCCCTGCCATTGGCTGGACACCAGTCCAGGGTGTACCCTGCCTGTCGCCCAAAGTCAGCTGGGATAGGCTCCAGCATGCCCCCGAGACCCTAATGAGGAAGAAGCGGTATAGAAGATGGATGATATGATATGATATGATATGATATCATCTGATATGATATGATATGACATGATTGATATCGCTGGTCTTGGTTTAGGTCTCAGCACACCCTGACGATCTCGGGGCGGGAAGGAAATGATGGAGGGCTGTGAAGCAACAAAGGCGAAGTGAAGGCAGAGGAAGGTCACACGAGGCGTTTTCCGCATCAAGTGTGAATCGAAAGACAGAAAATGAAAGTTTTGATTTCTCTTTATCACTCATGTGGTGCGTGAGGACAGAACGTAGGTCATAATTAGACACCCATTCAAGGTGCTTTAGGATGTGGTAGCAGCTGAGACAGTTCACTTCGGTTCCTTTTAGTCTTTTTGCTGCTGATGTTTTCGTCAGTTTTTTTTTTTCTGTCAGGAGTCAGTCAGGAGCAGCAAATGAAAATAAACCATGCAAAATGTAAAACCTCTTTTTGTTCATTTTTATTTGCCAGGCTGGGCTAATGAGACAAAATGTGTTGTGTGAAGCTTTCGTTTTAAAATAATATCCAACTCATGCATTTGCTCATTTGAGCATGAGAATAAAAAATGCACACATCATCACATTTTACAAAGTTTCGCAATGTCTAATTACCGGGCTGCACCTGGTGATTCTTTCATCTGAAGCTGGTTCATTCATTGAGTAATCAGGGGTGTCCGAAGTGAGGCTCGGGGGCTATTTACTGCCGTGTTTTTATTGGCCCTGGGCACATTCTAAAAATACAATGAAACAAACAAACAAACAAAAACCAACGGTAAAAATAGGAAATTAAACTGACCAGGAATTTTACAAGAATAAAGGCGAAAAATTAAGAGAGTAAAGTCATCATATTAACAGAAAAAATAGTGTAAATTTGAAATATTATTAAATAAGGTTGCAATTTTTGGAAAATTAGGTTGGGAAAAAGTAACAATATTACTATAATAAAGTCCAAATATTATGAGAGTAAACTAATATTACCAGGAAATATTGTACAAGGAGAAAGTTGAAATTTTTGTAAAAATAAAAAAATAAAATCAAAAAGTCTAACGACAAAAGACACTTTGTTACCGGTAATACAAATCAGAGACGCAGGCTGTTTTTTTTCTTTCAATATAGAAAAGGCGTCTTGGTTTAGTAAATCTACAAGTGGCACTTTCCCCCCCCAAAGGCTGCATACTGAAAAATCTTTGATATTTGTATGTTGTTTTTTTGAAATATATATTTTGTAAAAAGATTCAACGTACAAAACCTACAGTATAATCAAAGATGAAGCTTAGTGTTACTTGTTAACAGTGTTAACATTCCAGCCTTTTCTCTTTCCACAGTACCTTCAGCTCTATTGTTCCCATTTTTACTGTTTTTTTTTGGTTTACCGGTAATTATTTTCCTACCAATAAAAAAGGAGCCGCAGGGCGCCAATGGCCCCCAGAGCACACTGTGGACACCCCTGGACTAAATGAAGAATGAATAAATGTGTTCTACTAAAAACAGTGCTTTGCTTTGTAACTGTTAAGCGTCCCTGCACTGACTGCTTATTAAAGTGCCAATTATTGAATGATTTGCATTTTACATGAAAAAAAAGTTGCTTCTGTTCCTCAAAACATGCAACTTTTCAACAAGTTATTCCGCCGGCGTTTCAGGCAGCCGCTTCAGGGAGGAGCGGGTTCGCCTTTGTAAGGAAACACCACCGTGAATGAGGAGTCCACTGGGGAAATATTTCCCCACACGAGCGTTCCTTCTCCTCACAACGACAGCATTTCATTCACATTGTGTACATTTCTGCGCGATCCCGCGTTTAACAGTAGATTCCGTTTACGCGACAGTCATCGGGCCCTACGCGTAGCACTAGCTTGCAATCTTGCGTCTCTTTGGTTCTGCCATTTCTGGGCACCCTTGGCAGTTTTTATTCTTTGTGGAGACACTGCCTGGTACAAGACAGCAGCACCGCCTAGTGTTTAAGCTACCAAGTACAAGAAAAGTTAAGTACATATTATATGCAGGCCAGAGTCCTTTTTTTTTTAAGATTTTGACACGGGCCAATTAAAAATGCATCGCAGGCTGCATTTGGCCCACGGGCTGTAGTTTGGACACCCCTGCCCTAGACGGACCAAATATGAAGCAAACACAAACAGCTCGTGGTTTGGTCCGCAACATATCAGAAAAGAGTTGTTGTTTTTCAAAGTCAAAGCTCATGAGTGCAAATATCTTGTTCCTTCTGGATGACAAAAGGAATTTAAAAAATGAAATCAGGATAGTTACATTTTCAAATCAAAAAAACATTCATCGGATACCAAAATGGTTATCCATGAATTGGAAAATGACTTCATCATCGATTCATTGATTCATTGTTGGTGCTCTCATTTAACATCCCAATCAACTTCACAGGACACCGTGAAGAATTGATTTTAACAGGGACAAAAAAACACGAAAAGCAAAACAAATAAGTTTAGAACTCAAAATGAACTTTATTCTGTCTCTTCTTTTTGTCTTTTTTCAAATTTCCCAACAAAACAGACCCGCCTGAGGAGGGGCCTACAGCAGCACCCGCTGCTCGGTGAGATGAGCTATACATGCGTTCATGCCAGTCAACAAAAGTCTCTTAACTAGATTTGTCGCTAGTCACGCACCTCGAGGGGTCTGAATATCTGCCAAACAATAGCTGGCAACACAGATCCCTTCTGCGCCTTCTTCTTATTCTCTGGCAGACCGGGTGCGTTATAATGTGTTTCTGAGCGAGGGCAAACAGGTAGCGGCACAAATAAACGAATGCTTGGGAAACACCGCATACATTAGAGCTGACGGGCAAGTGGAGTCCGTTTAAAAACCACACACTGAAGCTTGCCCAATAAAGAATTATTTAAGAAACCTGGAAGATCTAGCGTGACAGGTGTTTTTGTGGAAATTCCTGTTTAAAAAAAAAAACGTAACTGGAAAGAAAAAGCAACAATAACTTCTTAGAAACAAGGATGCACTGGTCCAATATTAGCAACCCAAGCAAAGGATCAGGTTTCACACATGAAAAGGAATCAACACTATGTCGGACTTTTGCAAATACTTCCTCAAAGTATTTCCTTATCCGACAAAGTGCAGACTGAACAGAAAGTGGACGTGACGTATAAAATGAAACTCTTATGAGCTATTTTTGATGTCTTCATCATATTTGTCCAAACAAATGTACCTTTACTTGCACCAGGCATTGAAATGAACAAGAAACCGAAGAAACAAGGGTGCTCTTTTGACTTTTTCCATGACTGGATATATGAACAACATGTACATGACAAAATGCGAGCAAGTGAAATATTGTAAGTGTCAACATGTCAAATATGTGGTGTGAATGAATGAGCAGGGGTGGGACATGGATCGGGGGTCGGATTAAATAGGCTCTGCTTCCTCCTGCTCCTTTTTAGACATGCTGAATTGTGCAAATGTATCCACGCAACCTTAACTTAGATGTAACTTGTTAAGCATGTCTGAAACTAAACTCTACCAGGGCCGTTTAAACTTTTTCCACCGAAGGCCGAATGCTGAAAAATCAGAAGATGCAAGGGGCCACTGTTATATTTTTACATATTTTTTTATATGGTCAATTTTGTAAAGAAAATAATTTTGCAATTTTTTGGTTAAAATTTTGTATTTTTTGTAAAAAAAAAAAACCATATTAAAAATTTTAATTTTTAAATTAAATTAAATTTTTTTGTTTACTTTTTTGTACAAATTTCATAATTTTCTTTGCATATGTATTTTTTAAACCATATGTTAGTATCAACATTTCAGCTTTTTGTCTGCAGATTCCGCATTTTACCATTTTTGTCTGTTTTTTCTTTTCTTTGGTTTAATTTTATTTCTACGTTGTGCCACGGGCCAGTAAAGAACAAGCCGTGGGCTGCAGATGGCTCCCGGGCCATACCATACAGCATGTGTTGTAGATGCAAGTAACATTGTAATGAACAAATAAATACACTTAGATGATTGGATCAACCATCAATTCAAATACAATAACAAACATGCCCACACACTCAGTAACATTACTACAGTAGCATTGCTGACATCTAGTGACCGGGGTAGAATACTACATGTCACGTCTTTAAATGTGTCCTCTGAATGCCTTATAGTTGTATTTTCCTTCACTTAGCCATTTTTATGCTTGAAAGTTCCTAATTTAGGCAAAAAAAGACATAAAATGTGCTTAAATATTCAGTGTTTTTTTTTTTTTTTACTAATATTAGACCACGAACGAGGAAACAGAGATCATTTATTGATTTATTTTGAAAACCTGAGAGAAGGCGTGGAATTCCAAGCACAAAGTGTCGAGGGACTACTTCTTCCTCGTCCTTGTACCACAATACAGCAGTAATGTGGTTCGACTACTGACTCCCTCGCAATATCGAGGTTTTCCAGAAATGAATGAATTCATAAATGTTTGCTGTTTCATGGTAGACTGCAGGCTTTGGAAATACCAGTGATATGTAGTATTCTGGTAGTACATTGCCTTAACGCTGCAAGAAGTCATGAAGTCAGCCATGGCATGTCCGACATGATAAAGTGAAAAAAGTTCTCCTCCCATCCCGTGTGGAATTGGTAAGTTTTTGGCTTCTTAAGTTACAAGGAAATACATTTGAGGCTAACTAGTTAGCTCGTGGCCGTCCCGAGTCCCTGCAGCATAAGACTTGCGATGTAAACAGTAAATAATCAGAGTGAAAGGTGACTGTAAACGTGTTATTTAATGTCTACAGGGCTCTAAGAATGTTCAAACCCGTTATTACAAAGTCACAAACAGGTTTTCTATGCTCTAGCTATGTAAATATTCCATTTATTAACACTGAATTCTATATGACTGAAATTCATTTGGGTCAGGAGCCAAAAAAACCGCACTGTACCTTGTAAAATTTATACAGTCTTTCTTAAACTGGCTCATATTGCTACATTGAGTTTTTTCACTCTACCCGTTCCACAGTTTGACGTCACATATTGACAAACTGCCAGTGTTTCATGTTGTACCTGCGTCCAAATATTTGAAACATGATTATTTTCCCCCTAAACAAGCCAATAAATTAAACCAATAACAATAATAATTAATAATGATCATTTTTAATAGGTAATTCAGAAAAGAAATAATAATAAATACATGTAAACGGCTGTTCAAATGCACTGTGCATCATATCGTTCTGTCTGCTGATGCACTTTTTACACACCAGAGACAACGTGCACACCACAAAAGAAACAAAAACAAGGCGCGAGCGCCAGAGGAAGTCCAGGAGGAAGTCGTGAGAGCTGATGGACGGTGACGTCACGCCACCGCCTTGCATGAGAGGTGCTGTTGTACTGTGCAAACATATGAGATCACAGCTCAGGACATTAAAACCCAGAACTCAATGAGTCAGACGCGTTTTTCACACGTGTGAACATTTGCCTTAATACCTCACACTCACGTCGTCACTAAAGCTCCAAATTCTTCTAATGCTTCTCAGCAAACAAGCACCCAAAACAACATCAAGGGAATAGCCTCGCCGTCTTTATTTTTATAGGAGTCAACGAGGGCGAGACCAAAATTCATTGCCGTCGTAACTGTCAGCGTGTGCGTGTGTGCATGGAAATTTTCTGGAAGGACCGGTTCTTGCAGCATGCTCATCAAGATGACATCATGGAGGCTGGAGAGGCTCAGCCAATGAGAAAAATCCACTCGCTTTCCGCAATATATCCTTTGACGAGGGAACGACACAGCACACACACACATTCAGTGATTACTGTTTAATAACAGCATATAATAATAAATATGAATAAATTAGTAAATGCCTGCCGTTTGCGCTAGAAAAAAGTACAATTCAATATGGGCGGGTGTCACAAGATCTCGCGAGATTAAAACGTGACAAGATTTCTAGTGAGCACTAGGCTGATAGGGACGATAACACATGAATGCGTGCATGTGCGTCTGCTTTCCTCGTCTCTCGCCTCCAAACAGGCAGGAAGAAGGTTCACTCTGTGCATTGGTCTCAGCACCTCGGCACATTTGTTCCATAGAACACCAGCATGAACGGAGTGAGCCTTTTTATCAGTCATACAATCTCTTTGTCTCGATGGGTGGAGGCTAGCATACACACAGAGTGCAGAAGTGTAGAAATGAAATTCCTAGATTTTTTCATTGTACTTTTCTTATAAATAATGTTAAAATCTTGTCTTGTCCCGTAGACCCAATCGCGTGCATCGTCTCATGTCTCGTGTCTCACTTTTTTTTACCAAGATATAAGAATGAATTAAGAAAATAAAAACAATTATTTAAAACATGTATTTTATAACAATAGCTTTATTTGATGAATATGCTACATTTAAAAGTCAATATTTGCTGTGCGGTTAGAACAAGAAAATGAATTACAATTAAATGATATAATTTTTATATTAGGCCGCACGGTGGTCTAGTGGTTAGCATGTTGGCCAACACAGGAACAGCCTGGAGATGGGAAGATCTGGGTTCGATTCTCCCTTGGGCATTTCTGAGTGGAGTTTGCATGTTCTCCCCGTGTGTGGGGGGGTTTTCTCCGGGTGCTCCGGTTTCCTCCCACATTCCAAAAACATGCAGGTTAGCTTCATTGGAGACTCTAAATTGCCCATAGATATGAATGTGAGTGTGAATGCTTGTTTGTCTATATGTGCCCTGCCATTGGCTGGTGACCAGTCCAGGGTGTACCCAGCACGCCCCCGCGACCCTAAAGAGGAGAAGCAGTATAGAAAATGGATGGATGGATTTTAATATTAGCACAACACAGCATTTAACACTCAACCAGTGCTTTACAGTTTGTCCAAAAAAATAGATTTTCATTTTAATAGTTTTATTTGATGAATATGTTACATTCAAAGAGTTTCCACCTGCAAATGCATTCTAATTCACTGCTACACTTTTGTTATGTCAGCGTACAATAACTCTCATTTAACGCTCAAAACAGATCAAGACATGTTGTGCAGGTAGCAGTAGAAAACAAGTAGCTTATTCAGGGATGTGATGAGGCCAGCGCGTTATTATTAATCCATCCTAAAAGTCTAATAATAGAATAAAGTGGCCGTCTTGCATCACAAAGGGTGTGTGTATGCATTCAATATGGCTGCTATTGCGAAGCGTCGTGTGTGTCATGTCATGTTTTGGCAACGTGCTAAAAGGCGCTGTGGGACAATTGTTGGCTTGTGTCGTGTTTGAAAGGAACGCGGTGATGTCAGCGTGTGATTGCGAAAAAGCACAACCTGGTTTATGTTAGGAGGAAATAGCGCCACCCCGTGGCCAGGGTGCAACTGACAGCTTTATAAATGTTTTTTAAAGACTGTGAAGCAAATGCATTCGTTCATTTTCTATAGCGCTTGTCCTCATTAGGGCCCCGGTTGAGCTGGACCTATCCCGGCTGACTTTGACGAGAGGCGTGGTACACCTTGGGGATTCAAACCCTTGAACTACTGACTGTGAGGCAGACATGCGACTGCAATAAATAGAAACACATTAAAGCTCTGACAAGGTTAAACTGACAAATGATGAATGAAAAGGTCAGTCAGAAAGGCAAATGCAAAGAATTCAGTCTACCACCAAACCACGAGGGCCTGCTAATGGAGCTCAAAGGCCCCCCAAAATGTGTCCTCGGTCAGGAAGTCTCCGCTGATATTCACACTGACGCTGTCTCCCTCCTGGAGTCGTACCATCTTGGCCACCCACACGGACCCCGTGGTTGTGTTCGGGAAGGTCCCCTCCACCAATTTCCTGGTGCTTTTACCGCCCGTGGCGTTCCTCGTCACAATCACCGACTTGGCTTTGCTGCTGGCGCCTTTGGCAAAGGTGACGTGGGCGTACAGGAAGTAGACGCCATCCTTGGCGCTCTGGATGGAGTCGTCGCGCAGCGCCAGGGTGCAGGGGTCGCACGTGGGGGAGCACTTCTGCCAGCGCCGCTTGTCGGAAACTGTGGGATGTCAAAGATGACATTTTAGATTACATTTTATTATATTAGAATTGGATTAACATTTAAATACAGTTTGAGTAAGCCCCCAGTTTTCATCAAACATTTTACACTATCTCAGTTTTCATACACTATTTCACGTAACAAACCCTGTACGATATTGTTCCGTGAAACGGAGTGCAAAAACAAAGCACCTAACATAGGCCCGTCACAATAATCGATAAATAGATTAATCGAATGATTATAAAATACAGGTTGATAATTATGACTCCCTCGATAAATTGACATGTGCACGTGTGCGCGTGTTTGCGTGTCTGCTCGTCTCTCTGTGCCGCACAGGCTGGATGACAAGAGAGTTCACTCTGCATCTGTCTAGACGCATTGGTTCTATAGTGGAATGAATGGAGAGAGTGGGCTCTCATCTCATTCAGCCTCTTTGTGGAGGCGGGGCTACTAGCTACTACCCTACTAACCTACAGCGGTTAGCTTTGTGAGCCAGAATGACGGCACACAGGAGATAGTTTTTAAGGTGAATTCCACAGCCCCATATTTCTATTTTAAACAGAATGAACACAGTGAGTGCATGAACACTGATGACCAACGCGGACAGTTTTCTCAACTGGGAAAAAAAAAAACACCGATGGAGGTGCTCGGGCAGCGGAGCCTTTGTGCCGACAGTCAACGCTTACGGAGACGTTTGGTCGGCAAATATGAACAAAACAGTGCAAAATGGGGCGCACTCACAGACAGTGTCGCAGGCTACACCGGAAAAACATACATACAGGCAACTTCTGTGTCAAGCTAATGTCTCACATGGTACACTGGACACTGTACTTGAGTACTATCTAGTGGTTCAAATGTGAATTATACCTCATTAAACAAAATAATGAAAAATGGCCCCCCAAAAATTGCTGATAGAATTGATTATCTACGATAATTTGTACCACAATTATTATAATTAAAAAAGTGATAATATATCGAGAAAAAGTAATAATTTTACAAGAATAACGTTCCTCATTTTATGAGGAAAAATAACATTATTTAGTTGCACATAGTTGAAATATTACAGAAAAAAGACGTTATCTTCTGAAGATGTAATTTTATGAGAAACAAAAGAAAAAAATGAGAAATAAAGTTGTATTTTTGGAAAATTTGGTTATGAAGAAAGTTGTAATATTCCGAGAATAAAGTTAAAATATTATGGGAATAAAGCAAGCAAAGATTATCTCAGTGGAAATATTTGGAAACTTAATATCCATGGGGGACAAACAGAGCAAGAGAGTGAAGCTGATAATCATAATACGCTTTTTCATCCATATCACAAAGCTGAGTTGCTGTTTTTTCTTTGAAGAAAATAAATAAAAATAAAAATTAAATGAAAAATAAGTGGCCCTTGCATCCTTTTATTTTTGGCCCTCGTAGGAAAAAAAAATTGAACACCTAAAAGACAAAACCAAAAAAAAGATGTCCTCTATTTTGTCCCATGTTTTGTATGTACATTCATTTTGTGTCGTGCCCATTGCATCATTTAAAGAACGTTTTCTTGGTGCCAAAATTCAACTCGGCCGCGTACCCGTCCTCCTACATCTTTCAGAATGACTTTCGGCGGACTGAAACTGGCCTGAACCTGCTGCAGACCGCTCTTGTGGGAGTTTTGACAACACCTGTCAAAGTGCTTCGCAGAAGATGTCGGCGTGTGTCATTCCCGATGCTCCGCGGGCCCTTTGCTACACTCAGGCCCACAGGCCAGAATGGGACATAACTTTCTGCTCGAAATTTAAGTTTCTTTTTATCTTTATACTTTTATTGTTGAACTCAACGTAAGGACAAAAAACATCAATTACATAACCACACTACTCACCATACTTCCTTCAAAGCTAGTATTTTTCACTTATTGCCCCCGAAATGTTGATCCTCTTCCACACGATGGTCATAAGGAGACCCCACGCTATCATGGGGCGACCATTGCACTTACTGATGATGATTGCAACGTTTGTTTAAAAATTGTCAACTGCCCAGAGAGCCACAGTGAGGTGAAGCAATCCTCTTTGATGGTGTCCCTCAGGGGTCCACTCTGAGTCCCCTCTTATTTGTGATATTTGTGCTATAAACTTCAAACAACTTCTACCTATGCTGATGAGACACGATTGTATGTTTGAGCATGATAACGTCTATCTTAGGGGTACATCGTAATATGACTTTTTTTTTTTTTTTTTTTTTTACAAACCAATGCTCATTTAAGCCAATCCAAACCCAAGACTGCTTACATTTCATCAGCTCTATGTACGAAGAGGATGGTCCTGAAAAGAAACAAAACATTTTCAGCACCGTTTACTAAAAAGCTATCATACATACAGTAAATATAAAACCTATACAAACTTCAAAGACAAACAAATTCATGAAGGAACTGGCATTTACCGACGGACTTCAGCGGAGCTCCTGTGAAAAGAAAGGACAGTCAAATGTCAGTAAGCATGTAAAGCAATATGAGGTTAAAGGTTGTGTACCTGTTGGATAGAAATGATCGGCGCTCTTCAGTGTAGGTAGCGCAAGTCCATCCTAAAAGAGAAACCACAAAGCTGCTTTATAGAACGTTCACAGAACACTGAAGAACATTTACCATGACTGCTTACATCATACATTTCATAGTCAAAAGGTGTTTGTTTTCATTTTTGACAGTGCTACTGGCCAGGGAACCTTCATGGAAACCACCTGAGCGCTTTATGCGACTCCAGGTGTCGTGCGTGGTGCGGACAAACTGACCTTGTTGGATTTTGCTTTGATGGAAGCGAGAAGCGCCGCCATAACCACCATGGCCAGGGTGAGGAGACCACACCACACCTGCAGCAGCACGTTCTTGTTGGACAATGACACAGCCTTCATTGTTCTGTCAAACCACACAAAAACAGGTGCGTTGCTTATTGGCTTGTTTGTCTCCTTTGGCCAACTAAGTCCCCGCTGCTCACTCACATCAGTATGGGGAACCGACTGACTGCTGCTATGTCAACTACCTAGCTCGCTTTTTGCATGTTGAATTTCTTTGTCATACCACATTTTGGTGAATGACTGCAAATGATATACTTCAAGTATCCTTCCTATGTCAAGCTGCACCCTTTCTAGTATTGGTTGCCAGAGCGACCCCTCTCTAGATGCAGAACACCCATTTTGCCCAAGGGGGTGCATTCTCGGCAAAAGCGCAGAGGAAGTACATTGCTGCAATGAAGCAGACGAGTAATCTGACACCGCGTTCACTGCCACAATGATTGACAGCACACGGCTGGTGTTGTAATGGTACAGCTGCTGCTTTTTAAGGCAGAGTGTGCAGGTTTGATCCCAGCATTGAACATTTTTAAAATTCTGTTAATTTGTTGTTTTGCACTAAAAATTATTTATTGAACAATTTTTGTCTTATCTACTGTATTGCTATTACTCCAAAACATGCATCTAAATAAATGTCTTTTTTTGTGCATGTTTGTCACACTTAAATGTTTCAGATCATCAAACAAATTTAAATATTAGTTAGTGACAAGACAAACAAACACTAAAAAAACTAAAATTAAGAACTGGTTGGGCCCCCCTTAGCAGCAACAACTGCAATCAAGCGTTTGTGATAACTTGCAATGAGTCTCTTCCAGCGCTGTGGAGGAATTTTGCAGAATTGTTGTCATTCAGCCACATTGGAGGCTTTTCCAACATGAAGCACCTTTTTAAGGTCATGACACAGCATCTCGATAGGATTCAGGTCAGGACTTGGACTAGACCACTCCAAAGTCTTCAGCCATTCAGAGGTGGACTTGCTGGTGTGTTTTGGATCATTGTCCTGCTGCAGAACCCAAGTTGCTTTCAGCTTGAGGTCACCAACAGATGGTTGGACATTCTCCTTCAGGATTTTTTGGTAGACAGCAGAATTCATGGTTTCATTTATCACAGCAAGTCTTCCCGGTCCTGAAGCAGCAAAACAGCCCCAGACCATCACACTACCACCACCATATTTTACTGTTGGTAAAATGTTCTTTTTCTGGAATGTGGCGTTACTTTTACGCCAGATGTAATGGGACACACACTTTCCAAAAAGTTCAACTTTTGCCTCGTCAGAGTATTTTCCCAGAGGTCTTGGGGAGCATCAAGACATTTTCTGGCAAAATTGAGACAAGCCTTAATGTTCTTTTTGTCCAGCAGTGGTTTTGGTGAGTGGGGGGGTCCTCCCTTAAAAATCAAAGGTTTCATTTCAAAACTGCATTTTGTGTTCAATTGTGTTGCCATTGATTAATATTTCAATTAGTTTGGTGATCTGAAACATTTAAGTGTGAAAAACATGCAAAAAAATAACAAATCAGCACAGGGGCAAACACTTTTTCACACACCACTGTATATAATTTAATATAAATTTATAATATAACATTTTGAATATATATATATGTATATATATATATATATATATATATATATATATATATATATATATATAATTTTATATAAATATGTAATTTATCATATTTATTATTTATTTATCTAAATTATACATAAATTTAAATAAAATGTAATTAATTAAATAGCTTCGTCCTAAAATGTGTTTTTGCAAAGCACATTGTGTATGAAATCTCTCTGAATAACCCTACTTTGCCTTGACTAATAAATGGCTGCCTCCATATCACACATAAACAGAACTATGTTTTTCAGATTTGTCAGTTATTAGTTCAACTTTTAAAAGCTAATCAATTTTGTAGGTATAATATTTTTCATTATGCGGATGGATTGAAAACTAGCAGTGTGCAACAGATAGTTCACATATTGATCAGTAAGAATAAACCACAATGTCAGAAATGGATTCATATCTATAAGAGACTCACCCGGCGTGTGTTGCACTCTCTCTGCCCAAATTCAACTGATGCCTCTGCCTGATCACTTTGAGGGTTTTTTTCCCCCCAGCCGTGTGTGAAGATGAGATGTTTATTTCCTCCTTTGTGGTTTGACAGGGAGGAAGACGGAGGCTGTGGCGTAGGTGGCTCCCTTGGAGGGCCGTCGAATGTGTTACGTTTTAGGCGAAACTGAGAAACACCACATGAAACCTGTATTGGATGCATGAAACCAAAATCCAGTGTGATTCATCAACACTTTCTAATTACACCCTGCGCTGTTATTTTTGAACAATTAATTTTCCTACTACATAAAATTTTCTAAATGTATAAAAGGTGAACAGAACTTTTAAAGTGCTGTATGCAATTGGTGGTGACCTAGAAAGACTTCATTCTGTGGTGTGGACCCTCACAGGCAGCGTTCATAGTGTTGTGGGTGGTTTGTGAATTCCCACATTTATAGGTCACCATCTTACTTACCATCTTAGTTCTCTGCGCGGTGTCCTGCAGTAAATCGTTTACGGACGCCCCCTTTAAATCGTCTTGTACCTGCCTTATGCCGTCCATCAGTACATTTGCCGAAATGGACCGAAATAATGAAAAATATCACACAATTAAATATAATTGTAAAAGTTCTAGTTTATTCCACATAATGTGGCTTGGTTGGCATTTGAATGAGTTGCTATGTGCCACAACGTGCCCACTGAGGTGCACACTGAGGATGAGAATCCTGCTAGTGTTGTAACATGATTGATGTTATACCGTAAATGCATATAAATGTGGACTACACTGCTTGCACTAATGATATTAGTTCATTTTAGTAGGGGTGCACAAATTAGAATTTTCTGGCCGATCACCGACCTTTAAACAGCCCGACCTGCTGATTCCGATTTTTTTTTTTAATAACTGTCAGCATGCACCAAGGGTGTCCAAAGTGCAGCCCTCATTTTTCACTGTGTTGCCCTCGCTGGAAAAAGTTTGGACACCCCTTCCATACACCTTCAATCCAGTCTTATTTTGTTGTAAAACACTGAACAATACCAGTGTAACAAAACAAACTTGTTGTTTTAACTGCACGTGAGATAGTTCTCTCAAATAGAAATTAAAAGTTCTGAAAATTGCTGTCCAAACTACTAAATTATATCAGTTTCTTTTGTCTTTTATTTTTCACATTTTAATAACAAACAAAACAACAGGTAACACTGTAAACCTGATTTAAGCCTCCTACTGCAAATAAAGTTCACAGAGACCCGAAAATGGCTGGTCGTCCATTGCCATGAACGCCATTATTTTCCTTGCTCTTTTCACTGCTCATTAGCACGAACAGCGGGCTGGTGCCTGACTCTTTGCTCAGGCTGGCTTTAGCTTTCGCCTTAGCCTTAGCAGAGCAAAAGGAGACAAGTGGTAGATAAGATCAGTGGGCCTCATTCACGAAACGTTCTAACGCACAAATGTGTTCTTAAAGCCTTCTTACGAAGATTTTTGGCATTCACGAAACGTGTTCTCAACTCACAGTTCTTAGATCTAAGAACAAATTCTACGAACACTCAGGAGGACTCTTACGCACAAGCAAAGCTTGCACTTTCAATGCGCAATCGCCCTCATGATGGATTTTGCAACCTGATCCCAAAAAATGTAGTGCAAATAAAATATCCCAACAATTATTTATCATCAAAACAACTAAAATATACTCCATGGATAAATATATATTCAAATCCCAATTCATCAAAAAAAAAGGCTGGCTGGACGTGCGCTGCACAGAGAGAGAATGTAAAGGGACCATTAGATTTATTTGCTGAAAGCCACCAATATTTGATGTCCTGCTTCAGGCTTCAGGCTTCCCTCTCTGTTCTTGCAGGTGTGCATCAGAATAACATCGCAATGAAACGTGGTGTGTCTATTGCGCCTCCCGCCACGTCTTGAGCCAGAGCACGGGGCTGCTGTATTAATTAGGCAGCGACTAATCAAATGTAACCACAGAAAAAATACATTGTCACACACAAACTATGTATTTTGACTTTATTTTTCCATCATGATTGTGTAAATATTTTCTAGAGTTTCCGAAATGGTTTGGTTTCTGATTGATGGTCCACCTCCCGTTTCCTCCAGATCCCTCCGGTGCAGTCTAATCTTTTTTTTTGAGTCTATTTTAAGTCAAAACACTTCTTTTTAACCTCTGCGGTGGTGCGTTTCTCCGTGGAAACGGCATTTATGTTTCCTGCAATGGTGCTCCATGCCGACTCTTTTTGGATGGCCTGATGACCGGTGGATACACGTGAAAATAAGGTGGTCTTGTGTTCGCTCACTCCTTGTAAAAGCACCTCTATTTCAGTAGAATTGAAGTTTTTCTTCTGTTTGTTGTCCAGCTGCTCCTCAGTCTTGCCCTTGCGCGTTGCCATCTCCGCCTCCAGCTGCCCGTTGCGCACGGCACATTTTTTACCTTATATAGGAAATAATAGGCGGTGACCTATGCAAATTAGGCCTTACATGCACGGGCATCGCAGTTGGCATTCATGAACCTAAGAACACCGGTGCGAACGATTATCCCTACTTAAGAACGTGTCGTGAATGCGGCGCAGTTTCCAACCCGCGCCTTCTTAAGTACACTTCTTAAGAAGACTTTTAAGAAGATGTTCGTGAATGAGGCCCAGTGCATCTAAGTGGATCTAAGTAAGTATATGTTCCAAGATTAAGATTAGCTCAACTGCGATGTGATTCTTGTTTGTGGTGTCCCTCAGGGTGCTATTCTGTGTCCCCTCTTATTTGTAAATTGTGGCATTAGTTTCCCATTTCTTGTACATTTTGCGGCTTAATCAGTTCAGTGCATACGAAAGCTCAATAAGGAAATCCCACAAGGACTGAATGATCACCACTTATGCAGACAATACCTGATTTTTGTGTATATTTCAGAGTGATACCACAAATACATTTCTTAAAAACATATTATACGGTGCCCTCCAGAAGTATTGGAACAGTGAGGGCAATTCCTTTATTCTTGCTGTAGACTAAAACATTTGGGTTTTTCTTCCAAAAATTAATATGAGACCAGAGAGCAACATTTCAGCTTTTATTTCCATCATTTACATCATCAATAAATACGATGCTCAGTTTCAGATTGGGTAGGATAGGTTTTGCCTGTGTAGACTGCATTAGAGGAGAAAACAACACAAAAACCAGAGAGTGTCTATGGGTGAAAAACACACAATTGGCAATATGAGAGAAGATGGAAAATCCTGACACAAAGGTTTTATGAACTTGTGAATTTTTGAGGCTCATCTTTGTACTTTTTGGCAAATTCCCTTCCTATTCTTTTTGCTAATGAGTGATTTGCATCTTCTGGTTTAGCCATTGTAGTTTTATTCATTAAGTCTTCACTCCTTCACAGTTGTTTTAGAGTCTTTCTTTACAGCTCTCAGAATTTATTTGTCATCAACTTCTGATGTTTTCCTTGGTCTACCTGTTGTATTTATGTTTATGTTTATTTTTCATCTACAGGACATTCCAAATGGTTGTACTGGCTATGACCCATGTTTGATTGATTTTCCATCTTCTGTCAGATTGGCAATTGCTTATCTGCTTTTCATGTCGTTTTCACCTCTAAATGCAGTCTACACAGGCAGAACTTACCTGGGCAACAAAACACACACACACAAAATTAAAAAATTGTCCTCACTGTTTCAATACTTCTTGAGGGCCATGTGGTTGCTTGACTGAAGTAAAAAAAAAAAATTCTACTTTGTGTGCAATGGTGAGGTTAAGCTCAAGTTCAAGATGTGCATACTGAACCTCAATCAAATCCAACAAAAATAGAATGATGACCAAATACACTACTATATGCAGATGATACTTGGCGCCCCAAAGCACCACTTCCTTGTTTTCAGCACGCTCTTAATCAATTTAATGCTAGGCTTTGCAAACAGGAAGTGGTTGAAATGGTTTGAAAGAGGAGTAAAGGAAGCTATTTTTGTCAAACAACAGAACCCATCATTGAATCGGAATGGTGGTTTGAGGTTCAATTTGGACCCTGTGTTCAGCAGGTTACTGAGACCAAAACCCACAGCTCTTAGTCTTGCAAATGAGGTGAAGGCAGGGCCGAGCCAGAACAATAGATGCTAACAAGCCAGTATCAGAGTCGTTCATACCCAATTCAGGGAGCGACACTTCCCTTTTATCGTAGGTGTGAATAACAGGATAGGATTATACCACTGTAAAGATGAGGAATGCAGGCTTAGTGTAACGAACCAATAGGAGGAGGGTGTTGGCACACCAATTCCGCCCACTCTTACTGTATTTAAGGCCTAAGCTACCAGCACTTATTAGTTTGCTGACGAAGCTCTTCGGATGAGGAGCGAAACGTCCGACACCTTCTACACAGAAGTACAGATGACGTCTCAAGAAGCCTTTTCCTCAAACAGGAAGTAGTTTGCCACTAATTCTCACTCGGGCGCACACAGTGACGGAATGCCCTGCTTGGAGTTCCTGGGCAGGTGAGCTTCAGTGTCCTCTTTCAGAGTCCCTTACAGAGCATTTATTGCAACCCGAGACAAGCTCAAAGTTTCATCTTTCTTTAGAGTCGGCTCCACGGGGCGTCCCCAAACAACCAGTGTAGCTTCACTTGGATTATGTAAATGTCACCAGCTTTCTCCTTACTCATCTGTGTCAAACACACAGACACACACATACACACACACACACATAAACAAATACAATAGACACCTACACAATTCACAGAGGCGGGCTGTGTGTGGCTCGCTGGGTGCCGTCCCTCCTTGTATTACACTTTAAGCAGGCGTGTAAACATTTTGATGACACATAAAGCTATACAGGAGAAGCTCTCGTCTCCACATCATCGCTCATGAATCAGTAGGATGGGAGTTCCATGAAGGAATGTGTTTATAATGCCAGAATCAATGTGTCACAATTGTAAATTATGGTTTGATTTGAAATCATTTGTTAATGAATTATACATGATGAGTTTATCTCAAGTAACAATCCTCCTGAAAATAGTCATTAAGATTTAAGGCAGGTTTAACTAGACTGTCGACCCCTGTTGGCCATTTGGAAGAATGCAATTTCAGGGGTGTCCGAAGCGCGGCCCGGGAGCTATTGGTGGCGCGCGGCTGTTTTTTTATTGCCCCATTATAAAAAAATTGGGACATTATGAAAAAAACAGCAAAATGGAAAAACTAGCAGTTTCCAAGCAAAAAAATATAGACCAAAGTTGTAATTTAACAAGAAAAAGTCTAAAAAGTTGTACTTTCAATTTTTCACTGGGGTGGCCAAGGTGAGACCATTACTCACACAGGGGTGGCAATAGGTTGATACCTGAAATGTCTAGATGGTCACAGTGTAGGTCCGCCACTGGGAAAAAGTTACTATTTATGGGAATAAAGTCAAAATATTATGGGAATAAAGTCATAATATTATGACAATAAAGTCAAAATATTATGGGAATAAAGTCATAATATTTTGGGAATAAAGTCAAAATATTATGGGAATAAAGTCAAAATATTATGGGAATAAAGTCATAATATTATGAGAATAAAGTAATAATACTATTGGAAAATTGGAAAATTATAAATAAAAAATATATAATATTATATAAAAATATATAAAGTCAAAATATTCGGAGAAAAGTCATAATCGAACAAGAAAAAAGTCACAATTTCACGAGAATAAACTTAGCATAGAGTTTAAATATTAAAGAAAAAATATCTTATTTTTTTGATAGTCTTAATATTATGAAAAACAAACAAACAAACAAGCAAAATAAAGTTGTAATTTTTGGAAAATTAGGTTGGGGTAAAAGTTTTAGTTTTATGGGAATAAAGTCAGAATATCATGAGAAGAAAGTTTACAAAGATGATTTAAGAAGAAAGTTGAAATATTTGAAAAATGTAAAAAAAAAATTTAAAAAAAGAAAACGTCCGACACCTTCTTCACAGAAGTACAGATGACGTCTCAAGAAGCCTTTCCCTCGAAAAAAAAGAAAGAAAAAATGACAAAAAAAGAGTGAAGGTGATATTAATAAAAGGCTTTTTCACCTAGATCACAAAGCTGAAATTCATTTTTTTCTTTAAATATATATAACTTCTTTGCATAGCTACACGTGTTTCTTTACAAAATACATATACGGCACAAAAAAATAAAGGGAACACTCCCAATATCAATCACACTTCTTTTGAAATCAGGACAGCAAGACACCCCCAATAATACTACTACTAATAATAATAAAGTTGATTGCCATTGATGATTTGTGTGTGATTTTGTTGTCAGCACATTCAACTATGTAAAGAACAAGTATTTAGTAAGAATATTTTATTCATTCAGATCTAGGATGTTATTTTAGTGTTCCCTTTATTTTTTTGAGCAGTGTGTAAGTGGCACCTTGCATCCTTTCATTTTTCACTATGTGGTCCTCGCTGGAAAAAGTTTGCCTCGCCCAGTCTTAAACAAGTTTCTTACATTTGAACACAATATTTAAAAAATATTTTACAGTGCATTTAGACCAACCACTCACTTAATATGCCAATTCATCTCGTGCATCATTTCAGATCAGTGGTGTCCAAACTTTTTCAGAAAAATACAGGAAAAATGACACCTCTGACTAGAGGGTTAAGGTTAGTCAAACTTTCAATGTACACATACAACATGTGTTAGCAGGTTCCATGGTGTAATGGTTAGCACTCTGGACTTTGAATCCAGTGATCTGAGTTCAAATCTTGGTGGAACCTTGATGAGAACAACCAGAATTCTTTGTTGCAGAAGTAACAACGGTAATTTTAACCACTAGTGAGTATAGTGCTCATTTAATATGATTCTACACACAAATAATCAGAGAAAATGATGTAATACAAGCTAATACTACACATTACATTTGTTCACATTTTGCAGAGAGAAGAAACACTTCAAATGTTTTAGAATAATACTTTTATTTATCAAGTGTTTTCCACGGGACTGCAATCTACATATGGCTGTGGGGGGGGGGTAGATGACATCATTGTCTAATTTGCATAATTGGCACCATTATATGGACATTGTGGGCGACAAAAAGAGAGCACAAGCAAGACGGAGGCCTTGCTCCTGCTAGTCTTATTCTCGAGCAGAATTATGTATATTAAGCAGCTGCTACAGGGCCATCTACTGTACAACAAGCTACATTCACGCTCCCATTATAATGCATTTCTGAGCAAGACCCCACCACAAATACATTGGGACAACCACAAATAAATGAGTGTATGGGAAAGACTGCAGAAGTAAACCAGTTGTTTCATCCTACACGGACATGGAAGATGAGTGAATGTGAAAGTGATAGCATGAAGCCTTAATACTGAAAGCAGTGGAGCTATCGTTGTGAGTCAGACAGTGAAGTTCCCCGTCTGATTTAGGCATTGAAGCAAATAACTCAAGCAGGTTCATTTTAATGCTCCCTATATGAAAGTTGTCATACAAAATAAACACACTTGTTAGGATTCTGGTTGAAACAATCCGTGGGTTTTTAATGTGATTGTTATGCTAGTGAGGTGTTACAGCAGAAGAACCATGTGGACGCGCAGGCCTCTCCTGTCGCCCCCAAATAACCATGTGGACGCGCAGGCCTCTCCTGTAGCCCCCAAATAAGACCTAAGAGTCCCCCTTGAGCACCGACCCTAGCTCCCCGCTCTCCTGCAGCTCCTTGACAATGTCCAAACCCCCGATCAGCTCCCCCTTCACGTACAGCTGCGGGTAGGTGGGCCAGTTGGAGTAAGTCTTGAGGCCCTGTCGCACCTCCTCGTCTTGCAGGATGTCAAACGTGTCGTAATGCTCGCCGGTGTCGTTCAGGATCTCCAGGATCTGTCGGCTGAAGCCGCACCGCGCCGCCTCCTTGCTGCCCTTCATGAACAGCATGACGGGGCTCTGGTTGATCACCGTCTTGAGGCGGTGCTCCACTGTGACCGCCTTCGGGCAGGTGCTCTCCAGCTCGCCGGACTCTGCCAGCTCCTTGACGATGTCCAGTCCGCCTATCAGCTCACCGTTGACGTACAGCTGAGGGTAGGTGGGCCAGTTGGAGTAGGCCTTCAGACCCTGTCGGACCTCCTCGTCGGAAAGGATGTCGAAGCTGCTGAACTGGATGCTGCGCTCCTTGAGGAGGGCGACGATCTGCCGGCTGAATCCGCAGCGAGGCTCCTGCGCGGAACCCTTCATGAAGAGCATGCAGGAGGCCGCGTTGATCAACTTCTTCAGCCGCTGGTTCAGTTCCGCGGGGCCGCCTTCGGGGTCACCCGCCGAGCCCCCGCTCACTGCCAAGCGCTGTACCTTCTTGGTCAGCTCCGGGGCGTGGGCACCGTCCAGCCGGTCCACCTTTTCCGCTCCTTTGAAGAAAAGGAAAGTAGGCACCGAGGCGATCTCGTACTTCTCTGACACCTCCGGCACCGATTCCGCCTCCAGTTTGACGAAGGTGCTGTGAGCGTGTTCCTTGGCCAGCTCGGCCATCACCTCGTTCATTTGGCCGCACTGAGGAGCCCATGCCGCCTGGAAGTGAACCACCGTTAGTCGTTTGCCGGCTTTGGCGAGGAAATCCTCAAAGTCCGACTGAGTCTTCGCCTCTACGAGGTTCGCCATTTTCCTTAAAGTATAACGTCCGGTGTCGGTGTTACGTCACTTCCTTGTAGCCCGGCAACTCCTAGCAAGTGCTAAAGACGCTAGCCGGAAGTCGTTTGGAATCTGATGAGAAGCAACGCAAGCCCACACTGGATTAGTGGAAATAATAGAGTCGTCGTTAAGGTAAGGAATAAAACTTCGCCACGGTTATCATGTTAATAATTTGGATCACGGCGTAAAAATAGCGAATTTGCTGCTTGGCGGTAACTGTGCTTTCTCTAGTTAGCATTCTTGCTAACGTCTCCACACTGAAGTTGTAGCTAGCGTTAGCTAACAAGCAGACGGCTAGTCATGTTCATAAAGATGATATGATATGATATTGAGATGAATCACATATCCCGACAATTTTTGTATTTGTGTTAGTTTTAGGACCAAGGGTGTTTAGCTTTGCTTGGTAATTCCGCACGTCAACATGTTGCGGTAAATGTACTACGTAACTAACCGTCTTAGCCGCTTAGTCGTTGTGATTTAACACCCACCCGTTTCTTGTTGACACAGTTTGAATCATGTCCCACAAACAAGGAATAATAATTCCGAGACATGTTTAATCAGGTCAAGCTCCATTTGATTATTGCAATTCATCGTGTGTGGTCCTTGTGACATTTTAAAATGCTAATATCCAGTCACACATTCGTTGAGCAGTTAGTTTTTTATCAAAACAAATAAATTAGATTAAATGATTCTTCTGTGATATGTCGGATTGTTGACAATACAGCTCAGATGTTTTTTTTTTTTTACACAAATAAGTAAGTATCTGATGATTTTCTTAACCAAAAACGTTGTTATGTTAGATTATATGTTGAAGATTAATTTGCTGATTTGTTTGTTAACCTTGAATCACTTTTGACAGAAACAGGAATACCATGGAAGAACAAAGTGCAGACATAGACGTGACTGTTAAAACATTAGACTCTCAAAGCAGAACGTACACCGTCAGTGCTCAGGTAAATTAAGCCTGTTAATGCCAGACTAGATTTTCACTCAGCTTGATGGAACTCATATGTGGTGTATTTTAATTTCTGTAGCTGACTGTAAAAGAGTTCAAGGAGCACATTGCGTCTTCTGTGGGAATCCCTGTTGACAAACAGAGGCTCATCTACCAGGGCAGAGTCTTACAGGATGAAAGGACGCTGGCAGACTACAGTAAGTAATCTAAAGGTTATTTCACTTTACGTCTGGAATTCCATTTAGCGTCACAACAAAAAGGCAACACGACAATGTTTTTGTCTGTTCCAGATGTAGGTGGCAAGGTGATTCATCTCGTGGAGCGTGCACCCCCTCCGCCCTCCCAGCCCGGCTCCGGGTCAGGAGGCGGATCAGCCGACAGCGGGGCCTCATCCTCGTCCCACGATACTTCCCAAGTAACTCCGCATGATCGCAATGCCAACAGTTATGTCATGCTTGGCACCTTCAACCTCCCGGTCAACATCATGGACCCCCAACAAATACAGGTACATTTCATCACCATCATCAGTTATTTTTGACACATTTGGTGTGAAAATGCTGTTGGTGTGTTGACATTTTTGCACAATGTGACGTTGCTGTTAAGATGTCAGTTCAGCAGATGATGTCCAACATGGGGGACAATGCAAGAAATGCCAGGGTCACAACCAGCACCGGGGTGAGTCCAACTCGGACGTGGGAGAGACGCCACATGTGAATGTTTTCTTAGGCTGGGAACAGCCAAATGTCTATTGATATTCAAATTCTAATTAATCTGTTGGATCTTGATTGTCACTTGCCCACATTTGAACGTAGTGCGAGTGGGCCGTAACACAAAAAAATGGCAAATACAGTCGTCCCTCGCCACTTGGAAGTTTGAATTTCACGGCTTCAGCCTATCATGGTTTTTTGAAAATGTTTCGTGGTTGATTATGTCCTATTATTAGTCAAAACATATGCATATTTAAGCAAAGGTGGCACATTTTTGCCTAAATTAGCACTGCAAGCATAACAACGTCTAAATGAAGTAAAATACAAATATAAGGCATTCAGAAGATGTGTTCAAAGACGTCAGTATGTAATATTCTTCACTGGTCACTAGGTGTCAGTAATGTTACTGTAATGTTCAGTGAGATACACAAGCACCAGACTTGATTGCCGGAACAGCAGGCTTTTATTACAAGTTTGAATTATCTTACACATAGACCCTGTGTATAGCAGTCACCTGTCCAACGCGGCCAGCGGCCATCCATTTTGTCTCCCTTGGTCAATATCTGACTGCATATAGCGGCCAAATTACCAACTCAAGTAGAAGCTTCATGCACGAAAAAGTTTTGTTTTTCAATCAATGAAGCCGTCGTGTGTAGACTTTAATTACTGAGTCCTAGCTCAGTCACAATCATTCACAAGATTCACACAAACTGTCAGTTGTTCCACATAAAAAGCCGTCTTCTTTTGAGCTTGCTATTTCCTGGTCAAACATGTAACCTTAAGAGCATTTGCACCAAAACATTACCGCAAAGTAGGCTGGGAACAGGACGTGCTCCCAGCGACGCTACAATAAAAAAAAACATACGCTAGCATGCATGCGGCAGCTGGAGCAAAACTGAGTTCGGTTGTACTTAATTGAAATATTTTAGAATGTACTCTGGTTATTTTTGATCAATCCTCATCCACAAATCCATCAAAGTCCTCATCTTCTGTAGTCGACACAAAA